>NC_135642.1:8417919-8637919 GCF_053574225.1 Canis aureus | reverse complement strand
CATATTTTATTAGATTCTCTGCTTTTAGGTTAGACTTCTTGGTATTACTTTCTAGTGGTTGCCCTAGATACTAAAATATTCTTCTTTTGCTTTTCATAGCCTACATTCAAACATTATTCTACTACTTTGTCAGTGCAAGAACCATACGCTTACAAACTTCCCATTACTGGCCATGTGTGTTCGTGGTGCTCTTGCTGTCACATGTTTTATTTTGACATAGGCTATCAACCCCATAATACAATGATAAAATTTTGACTTTACACCGTCCTTATCGTTTTAAAACATTTAACATCTCTTTCTTCATCTGATAGAGGCATAGATGTTGATATGTTGGAATTTTAAAATACATTTTATATTTTATAATATAGTAGGAATGATTTTATAGGATTTAAAGTATTTTTGCATTTTATGTGTGCATATATATGTGAGATATATATATCATATGTCAGATCTATCTATATATCAGAGTAATTTAGAAAAAATCCTTTATATGTATTCATAAATGTATCTTCCCTAGTGTTCTTTGTTCCTACATGTGGAACAGGTTTTCCTCTAGGTATTTCCCTTCAGATTAAAGAATTTCCTGTAGCATTTTTATGGTGCAGGTCATCTAAGGATAAAGTCTTTCAGCCTTTGTCTGAAAATATATTTATTTTTTCTTCCTTCATAAGGGATATTTTCACTGGATATAGAATCTAGGTTGACAGTTTTTTCTTTCAGAACTTAAAAATGTCATTACATTTTCTTCTATCCTCCATTGTTTCTGATGAATATTCATACTTCATTCTGATTGTTGTTCTCTTGTGCAGAAAGTGTGATTTTTTTTCTCCATGCTCTTTTCAAGATTATATTTGGCTTTTAGCACTTTGACTATGATGTGTATAGGTATATATTTTTTAAATTATCCTGTTCAGGGTAAATATGGTAGATATCTTTATCAATTTTATAAAATTCTCAATCAGTATCTTTTCAAATATTTTTTTATGCCCCATTTTCTTTCCCTTCCTAATGTGGAATTCCAGTTATGTGTACATCAAACCATTTGATATTGTGCTACAGATTTCAGCTGCTGTAATCTTTTTTTTTTTTTTTACACCTTTTCTTTGCATTACAGTTTGGATAATTTCTATGAGCACATCTTTAACTTCTCTTATTTTTTCTTCCTCTGTGTCTAGTTTGCTGGTAAGAATGAATAAAAAGAATTCTTATAGAATTTATCATTTTTTTAGTCCTAGAATTTCCACTTAGAGTTTTTATATAGTTTCCATATCACTGATGACATTTTCTGTTTGCTTACTTGTGCTTTTCACACCTAGATCTTTTAACATATATACTGTATTTATTTATTTTAAAAATCCTCTCTAATTATTCAAAAACTGGACAGTATATAGTTGGATAATTTTTAAAATACATTATGTCAATCTCTGTCTTTTATTTTATTTTTTAGAGTGAATGAGAGAGAGAGAGGGAGGAGGGGTGGAAGGAGATAGAGCATCTCAAAAAGGATCCATGCTCAGTGTGTAGTCCAACATGTGTCTCAGTCTCATGACCTCAAGATCATGACCTGAGCCAAAACCAAGAGTCGGATGCTTAACTGACTGAGCCACCCAGGCACCCCTCAATATCTGTCTTTTAATTGTCATACTTGGATCTTTCACAATTAATTTAATTTTTAATATGTTAAAATAGACACTTTATCTTTTATTCTTGGTTTGTTCTTTCTCTGTTTTCTTTTCCCTGCTTTTCTGTGGATTACACAAACATTTTTTAGAATTTATTTTTGATTTATCTGCAGTATTTTATGTATACCTTTTTGTAAACTCTTCTAGCAGTTGCTCTGGGTATTATATTGTATATATATATATATATATATATATATATATATATATATATATATATATATATAAAACTTGTCACAGTCTACTTATGTCAATATTTTACCTGTTTGAGTAACATTTAGAAATCTACTTTCCTTTTTGTCTCATTACCTTCCTCTATTGATAATATAATTGCCTTAAATATTTTTTCTACATACATTTAGAAATGTATCAGATATTATTAAATTTTTTGCTTCAACCATCAAACATAATTTAGAATTTCCTTAAAGAGAAGGAAAATATATTGTATTTACTTACATCTTTGCTTTTTTCATTATCCTTTGTTCTTTTCCTTTTTCTCCTCTCCTATTATCCTCTTCCCCTCCCCATCTTCCTCCCCCCCTCCTCCCCTTCCCCTTCTTCTTCTTCTTCTTCCTTTGTTTCATGATTCCTTCTTCTATCATTTCCTTTCTGTTTAGATAACTTTCTTTAATCAATATTTTAGAGTAGCATGTTGATGATAAATTCTCTTAGTTTTCTTTTGTCTGAGAATGTCCTTATTTTCCTTTACTCCTGAAAGATAATTTCTTCAGATATAGAATTATAGATTGAGAAATCTTTCCTTTCACAAATATTATGTCATTTCTTGTGGCTTCCCTAACTTCAGATGAGGAATGTGCTGCCATTTAAATTGTTCTTCCCTATAGGTAAGATGCTGTTTCTCTCCTGCTACTCTCAAGTCTTTGTTTTTGTCTTTCATGTCAGATGTTTACCTATAATGTGTTTTGGCAGGTGATTCTTTGGTTATATCCTGTTTGAGGTTTGCTCAGCTTTGTGAATCTGTAGGTTTATGTCTTCTGCAAAATTTGGGAAGTTTTCAGCTGTTATTTCTCTGAGTATGATTTTAGCATGCCCTCTTTATTCTTTCTTGTATTTCAACAACAATAGTGTTAGATCTTTTGTGATACTCCCACAGGTTGCTGAGGCTTAGTTAATTTTCTTCAGTCTGTTTTTTCTCTGTTGTTCAGATTGGGTAATATCTGTTTTTCCATTTTCAAGTTCATTGATTCTTTACTCTGTCTCCTCCATTCTGTTGTTAAGCCCATTCATTGAGTTTTCTATTTGAATTTTTGAATTTTTCAGTTTTCAATTTTCCTCTTGGATCTTCTTTATATTTTATATTCTTTGTGGAGACTTTTCATATTTTTTTGTTTGTTTCAGACAAACAAAATGTGTTTTCAATGACTTCTTGAGGAATTTTTATGATTATTTAAAAATCTTTATCAGATAACCTAATATTTCTGTCATCTCAGTGTTGGCAACTGTTTTTTTTTTTTTTTAATTCAAGTTGAAATTTTTTGGTATTTACTGATTATTTAAAATCAAACCTGGATATTTTGCGTATGCTATAATATTATGAATCTGATTTACACCTTCTGTTTTAGTTGGCTTTTTAAATTACTGCTTTGGCATAGGAAGTGGGGGTGTGGCCTTGCTACTGAAGGTGAGAATAGAAGTCTGTGTTCTCACTCAGCCTCTGCTGACTTGATTGGGGAGAGGTTCCTCATTATTGCAGGGTAACAGTGGGATTTTCAGCTATTGACTAGTCCTTTGCTGATATCATAGGGAAATGGCTTTGTTAAAACTATTTGGTGGTAAAAAAAAAAGTCTTTATTCCTCACTAGATTTCCTCTGATTCTACATCAACAGGAAAAGGGATGGGTACTTCTTTACTTTTGGTTGGGGGTGGTGTAAGTTCTGGATGTCCATGTGATGTCCATTGGGAGGGCTTCATCACTACTTAGTGGAGATGAAAGTCTGACTCCCCTCTCTGATACCATCCTAGCAGGTAGTGGCAGCCTTGGCTCCCCATTCCTGGTCCTCTTGCTGGAAAGAGCAGGCTTTTGTTGAAGATTTTTTGTTTGTTTGGGTCAGTTGGCATGAGCAGCTTTCGAGCTTCTTTAGTTCCTAGGCTGAGATATATGAGGTGAAAGGAAAACCCAGGGAACTAACATTATTCCTTGAGTCATATATCCCTAGCTAGTCTATCTTTTTCTCTTCCCCCTTCAATCTTCTTGTGTTTCTTTTGTATATATTGTCTAAGATTTTTAGTTGTAGGCAACAGAAGAAATAGGGATTATCTCTATTTCATCTTCTTGGAAGCAGAAATTTCTCTGATGACTTTTAAAGATATCTTAATATTTTAAAAAGATTTTATTTATTCTTTTGAGAGAGAGTGAGGAGGCAGAGGAAGAAGGAAAAAGAGAATCTCAAGCAGATTCTAAGCTGAGTGGGGAGCCCAATATAGGGCTTGATCTCACCACCCTGAGATCATGACCTGAACTGAAATCAAGAATCAGATGCTTAACTGACTGAGCCACCCAGGCACCCCCAAAGATACCTTAATTTTTTTAAATTTTATGTAACAAGTTTGTAGCTGGCTTGTCCTTAACATCCTTCTGTTTATGAAGATATTTACATTTTTATAGTGAATGAGAGCTTAAATTATAAGTAACAGAAAAAAGTTGGTTATGCCATATTTTATATGCAAGTCCTTTCTAAGACTTATCAAATTGCACAATAAAACCTTGTATCAAAAGCTCATTGGCATCGATTTAATTTTCTTGAGAGCAGACAGTATTTTGGAAATGAATAAGTAACAGAAGCACACTTGTGTCAATCTTTCTAACTACTGCTAAAATACAGTAGTTCCATATATTTCAAACTGACAAAAGCTTATAAGGGTCCTTGCAATTCACTTATGCTGTGACATTTTTGTAGCATAAAATTTCATGTATTTGATAAGCATCAGAGAAGAAAGAGATATTCCTCCTCTATTCCATAAGGTATATGTGAGGCCATCTGAAGCCTGAGAACAGGGCTTGGGCACTGACAGAAACTTCAGCAAATCTTAAGTTACTATATGCTAGCAGTGAAAAGGGGGAGTTTGAAATTTAAAACTCAATACTATTTATATTAGCACCCCCAAATATGAAATATATCTAAAATATATATGTAAGATCTATATGAGAAAACTGTAAAACTTTGATGGAAAAAACCAAGGAACTAAGTAAATGGAGTGACATTTCATGTTCATGGACAGGAAGGTTCAACATTGTCAAAATATAAGTTCTTCCCATCTTGTTACATAGATTCAGTGAAATCCATACAAAATCCCAAGTTATTTTGTGGATATCAACAAACTAATTCTAAAGTTTATATAGAGAGTTAAAAGTTTATATAGAGAGACAAGAAAATTTTGAAGATGAACTAAGTCAGGGAACTGACACTACTCAACTCTAAGACTTGTTACAAAGCTATAGTAATCAAGACAGTATGGTATTGGTAAAAAAAAAAAAAAAAATAGATCAATAGAATAGAAAGCTCAGAACCAGACTCACATAAATAGAGTCAATGGATCTTTTACAAAAGAGTAAAAGCAATACAATGGAACACAGATAGGCTTTTCAACAAATGGCATTGGAACAACCTGAACATCCACATGAAAAAAATGAATCAAAATACAGATCTTACACTCTTTAGAAAAATTAACCAAAAGTGTTCATAGACATAAAAGTAAAATTCAAAACCATAAAACTGTTTGAAGATAACATAGGAGAAACCTAGATGACCTTGAGTATTATGTGACTTTTTAGATATAATAGAAAAGATACAATACAGGAAAGAAATAATTGATAAACTGGACTTCATTAAAATCAAAAACTTCTATATGACAGATGCTGTCAAGAGAATGAGAGAACAAGCCACAGACTGGGAGGAAATATTTGTAGAATACAGGGCTGATAAATCACTATTATCTGAAATATTTGAAGAACACTTACAGCTCAACAATAAGAAAATGAACAGCCACTCATCTTTCGATGGACACCAAGGCTCCTTCCACAGTTTGGCTATTGTGGCCATTGCTGCTATAAACATCGGGGTGCAGGTGTCCCGGCGTTTCATTGCATCTGTATCTTTGGGGTAAATCCCCAACAGGGCAATTGCTGGGTGGAACTGGAGGGTATTATGCTGAGTGAAGTAAGTCAGTCGGAGAAGGACAAACATTATATGTTCTCATTCATGTGGGGAATATAAATAATAGTGAAAGGGAATATAAGGGAAGGGAGAAGAAATGTGTGGGAAATATCAGAAAGGGAGACAGAACGTAAAGACTGCTAACTCTGGGAAACGAACTAGGGGTGGTGAAAGGGGAGGAGGGCGGGGGGTGGGAGTGATTGGGTGACGGGCACTGGGGATTATTCTGTATGTTGGTAAATTGAACACCAATAAAAAATAAATAAAAAAAAAAGAAAATGAACAACCTGATTAAAAATGGCCAAAATACCCTCAACAAAGAATATATTCACATGGAAAATAAGCATATGGAAAGGTGTTCAATATCATATGTTTTTAGGAAATTGCAAATTAAAACAATAATACGGGCACCTGGGTGGCTCAGTTGGTTGGGTGTCTGCTTTCAGCTTGGGTCATGATCCCAGGGTCCTGGGATCAAGCCCTGCATCAAGTTCTCTGCTCATCAGGGAACCTGTTTCTCCCACTCCCTCTGCCTGCTGCTTGCCTTGCTTATGCTCTCTCTCTCCCTCTGTCAAATAAAGAAAGAAAATATTTAAAAAAAAAAAGAAAAAAGAAAACAACAATGAGATGCTGTTATGTACATGTTAGAAGGGCTGAAATTCAATATTACAAATGCTGGTGAGGATATGGAACAATAGGGACTCTCATTCATTGCTGGTGGGAATACAAAATGGTAAGCCACTTTGGAAGATAGTTTGGCAATTTCTTACAAAATTAAATGTACTTTTACCTGATATGTTCTATTAACCATGCTCTTTGGTATTTGCCCAAAAGAGTTGAATATTTAATGTTTACACAAAAACTTACACACATATGTTTATATGGCTTTACTTATAATTGTCAAAACTTGGAAGCAACCAAGATGTCCTTTACTAGATGCATCCAGACACTGTGGTGCATCCAGATAGTGGAATGTTATTCAATAATAAAAAGAAATCAGCCATTTAGGCCAAAAAGACATGGAGGAAACTTAAATGAATATAACTAAGTGAAAAATGGTATTCTGGCCTAAGCTAAGATGACAGCATTGTAGGAAGACCGCTGCTTGTCTCATCCCTCAAACAGAACTAGGAAACTATCAAATCATTCTGATACCCAAGAAATAGACCCAGGGATTGATAGAACAAACTGCACAACTAGAGGGAGGAAAGAGACTACATTGAGAAGGCAGGAAGTGCAGAGATGTGGTTGTGGGAGAAATGGACCTAGGATGCTGTGAAGGGAAGGAAGTCCTAGTTGCAGAGAAGAGAGAGAGAGATGAGTGCACAGGGATACACACAAGGAGAATGCTTCCCAAAGGCCATTGGCTGGAAAAATGAAAGGGGCTGATTTTCATGAGTTTTTGCAACCAGCAAAACACACAAGGGATACTCCCTGAAGTGCCAGACCCTGTACACTGTATGACCTTTCTTCATAAAACCATTACTCTCAGGAGCAGGAAACAGGCTTTTCTAGCAGAAGAAGACAGAGAATTAGACAAAATGCCAAGGCAGAAGGATTCATCCCAAATGAAAGAACAAGATAAGGTCATGGCCAGAGATCTAATTGAAACAGATATAAGTAATATGCCTGATGGAGAATTTAAAGCAACAATCATAAGGATACTCATTGGGCTTGAGAAAAGAATGGAAGAGTTCAAGGAGGCCTTTACTCCAGAGATAAAAGAGTTAAAAAACAGTAAGAAATGAAAAATATATTAACTCAGTTTCAAAACAGACTGTATGTAATTAACACAAGGATGAAAGAATCAGAGGAATGAATAAGTGATATATAAGATAAAATAATGGAAAATAATGAAGAACAAAAGAGAGAAAGAAAAATTATGGAACACGAGAATAGACTTAGGAAACTCAGTGACTCCACAAAATGTAATAACATTCATCTCTTAGGAATCCCAGGAGAAGAAGAGAGAGAAAAGGGGGAAGAAAATTTATTTGAGGAAATCATAGCTGAAAACTCCTTTAATATGGGGAAGAAAACAGACTTCAAATTCAGGAGGCACAGAGAACTCCCATCAAAATCAACAAAAGCAGGCCAACACCAATGCATATGGTAATTAAATTCACAAAATAAAGTGATAAAATATCCTAAAAGCAGCAAGACAAAACAAGTCCTTAACTTACAAGGGAAAACTCATAAGGCTAGCTGCAGGTCTATCAACAGAAACTTAGCAAGCCTAGCAAGCCAGAAGAGAGTGGCATGATATCTTCAATGTGCTGAATGGAAAAAAATCTGCATCCAACAATACTCTATCCAGCAACGCTATCGTTCAGCATAGAAGGAGAGATAGAGTTTCTCAGATACACAAAAACTAAAGAAGTTCATGCCACTAAACCAGCCCTGCAAGAAATACTAAGGGGAATCTTTGAGTGAAAAGGAGAGACCAAAAGTTACAAAGATAAGAAAGGAACATAGAAAATCTCCAGAAACAATGACAAAACGAGTAATAGAAAGGCACTAAATACATATCTATCAATAATTACTCTAAATGTAAATGTACCAAATGCTCCAATCAAAAGGCACAGGGTGTTGAATCTATTAAAAAAACAAGATTTAATTATAAGCTGCCTACAGAAGACTTATTTTAGACCTAAAGACAGCTGCAGATTGAAAGTGGGAATGGAGAAAGAAAGAAAGAAAGAAAGAAAGAAAGAAAGAAAGAAGAAAGAAAGAAAGAAAGAAAGAGAAAGAAACATTTATCATGCAAATGGATGTCAAAAGAAAGCCAGAGAAGCAAAACTCAGATAGTTGAGATTTTGAACCAAAGCCTATTAACAAGAGATGATAATTGATTGCTGATAATAATAGTAGAAAACTTTAACACCCCACTTATACCAATGGACAGATCATCTAAGCAGAAAATCAACAAGGAAACAATGGCTTTGAATGATGCACTGGACCAGGTGGACTTAACAGATATATTCAGAATATTTCATTCTAAAGCAACAGAATGCACATTCTTTTCAAGTGCACATGGGACAATCTCCAGAACAGATCACATACTAGGTCACAAATCAGGCCTCAACAAGTACAAAATATTGGGGATCATAACATGCATATTTTCTGATCACAATATCATGAAACTTGAAGTCAACAACGAGGAAACATTTGGAAAGACCACAAATACATGGAGGTCAAACAAAAAAATGAATGAGTCAACCAAGAAATCAAAGAAGAAACAAACAAACAAAAATATGTGGAAGCAATGAAAATGAAAACAGGATGGCCCTAAACCTTTGGGATGTAGCAAAAGTGGTCAATATGTAGCAATACAGGCCTACCTGAAGAAGCAAGAAAAATCTCGAACAAGCAAACCTTACACCCAAAGAAGCTAGAGAAAGGACAACAAATGAAGCCTAAAATTCAGCATAGGAAGGAAAATAATAAAGCTTAGAGTAGAAATCAATGATATAGAAATTAAAAACAAAAAACAAAAAACAAAAAATTCCACAATAGAACAGATCAATAAAACCAGCAGCTGGTTAATTTTCTCTGAAAAAATTAGTAAATTGAGAAACCCCTAGCCAGACTTTCCAAAAAGAAAAGAGAAAGGGCCTAAATCCATAATCACAAATGAAAGAGAGATAACCAACACCACAGAAATACAAATAATTATAAGAGAATATTATGAAAAACTATATGCCAACAATTTAGACAACCTGGAAGAAATGGATAAATTCCTAGAAACATATAAACTACCAAAATGGAAGCAGGAAGAAATAGAAAACTTGAACAGACTGATAACCAGCAAAGAAATTGAATCAGTAATAAAAAATGTCCCAACAAGCAAAGTCCAGGGTCAGATGGTTTTACAGGAGAATCCTACTGAACATTTGAAGAAAAGTTAATACTTCTCAAACTATTCCAAAAAATAGAAAAATAAGGACAACTTCCAAATTCATTCGATGAGGCCAGCATTACCCTGATACCAAAACCAGTTCTCCACTACAAGAGTACTATAGGCCAATATCTCTGATGGACATGGATACAAAAATTCTCAATAAAATACTAGCAAATTGAACCCAGCAATATGCTAAAAGAATCATTTCACAATCAAGAGGGATTTATTTCTGGGCTGCAAGTGTGGTTCAATATTCACAAATCAATCAGCATGATACACCACATTAATAAAAGAAAGGGTAAGAACCATACGATCCTTTCAATAGATACAGAAAAAACATTTGACAAAGTACAACATGATAAAAACCCTCAATAAAATAGGGTTAGAAGGAACATACCTCAACATTGTAAAGGCAATATATGAAAACCCCACAGCTAATATGATCCTCAATGGGGAAAGACTGAGAGCTTTTCCTCTACACTCAGGAACAAGACAGGGATGTCCATTCTCACCACTTTTATTTGACATGGTACTGGAAGTCCTAGCCTCAGCAATCGGAAAACAAAAAGAAAGGAAAGAACATCCAAATCATCAAGGAAAAAGTCAAACTTTCACTATCTGTAGATGGCATAATACTCAATATAGAAAACCCAAAAGACTCCACCAAAAATTGTTAGAACTAAATGCCGTAAAGTCATAGGATACAAAAATCAGCATACTGAAATATGTTGTATTTCTATATACCAATAAAGAAGCAGCAGATAGAGAAGTCAAGGAATCAATGCCATTTACAATTACACCAAAAACCATAAGATACTTAGGAATAAAACTAACCAAGGAAGTAAAATATCTGTGCTCTGAAAACCATAAAATGCTGATGAAGGAAACTGAAGGTGACACAAAAAAAATAGAAAAACATTGCTTGCCCACAGATTAGAAGAACAAATATCATTAAAATGTCTATATTACCCAAAGCTATCTACATAGTTAATGCAATCCCTATGAGAATACCACCAGTATTTTTCACAGAGCTAGAACATACAATCCTAAAATTTGTATGGAACCAGAAAAGACCTCAAATGGCCAAAGCAATCCTGAAAAAGAAAAACAAAGCTGGAGGCATCATAATTTCAGACTTCCTGTTATGTTACAAAGCTGTAGTGATCAAAACAGTATGGTACTGGCACAAAAACAGACACATAGATCAATGTGACAGAATAGAAAACTCAGGAATGAACCCATAACTGCCTGGTCAATTAATTCTTGATAATGCAGGAAAGAATTTGCAGTGGGAACAAGACAATCTCTTCAACAAATGGTGATGGGAAAACTGGACAGTAACATGCAAAAGAATGAAATTGGACCTCTTTCTTATACCACACACAAAAATTCAAAATGGACAAAAGAAATAAATGTGAGACAGGAAACCATTAAAATCCTAGCGGAGAACACAGGCAGTATCCTCTTTGACATCAGGGATAGCAACTTCTTACTAGGTAAGTCTCCTGAGGCAAGGAAAACTAAAGAAAGATAAACTATTGAGACTTCATAAAAACAAAAAATTTCTGCACAGCAAAGAAAACAGTTAATAAAACTAAATGGCAATCGGTGGAACGAGAAAAGATATTTGCAAATAACATACCTGATAAAAGGCTAGTATCCAAAATCTATAAAGAACTTATAAAATTCAACATGCAAAAGCCAAATAATCTAGTTTAAAATGGGCAAAAAACACAAATAGACATTTTTCCAAAGACATTCAGATGATTAACAGATACATGAAAAGATACTCGACATCACTCATCATCAAGGAAATACAAGTCAAAACTATGAGATACCTACTTTGTACCTGTTAAAATGGCTAAAATTAATGACACAGGAAATAATAGGTGTTAAGGATGTAGAGAAATGGGAACCCTCTTGCACTGTTGGTGGGAATGCAAACTGCTGCAGCCATCCTGGAAAATAGTATGGAGGTTCCTCAAAAAGTTAAAAATAGAACTACTCTATAACCCAGCAGTTGAATTACTAGGTACTTGCCCTACGGACACAAAAAATACTAATTCAAATGGATACATGCACCTGATGTTACAGCAGCATTATCAGCAATAGCCTAATTATAGAAAGAGCCCAAATGCCCATTGATTGATGAGTGGATAAAGAAAAAGCGGTGTGTGTATGTATGTATGTATGTATATACATATATATATATATGACATATATATTGGAATATTACTTAGCCATGGAATATTACTGGCATATTCCTCAGCCATCAAAAAGAATAAACTCTTGCCATTTGCAATGATGTGGGTGGAGCTAGAGAGTATTATTCTAAGTGTAATAAGTCAATCAGAGAAAGACAAATACCATATAATTTCACTCTTACGTGGAATTTAGGAAACAAAACAAATAAACATGGGGTGGGGGGGGCAATAGAGAGGCAAACCAAGAAACAGACTCTTAACCACACAGAACAAACTGATGGTTACCAGAGGAGAGGTTGGCAGGTAGGTGGGCTAAGTGAGCCATGGGTATTAAGGAGGGCACTTGTGATGAGTACTGGGTGTTGTTTATAAGTGAAGAATCACTAAATTGTATTTCTGAAAGCATGATTACACTGTATGTTAACTAAGTGGAATGTAAATAAAAATTTGGAAAGGAAAAAAAAAGCTTTATCTGTAGGGGCTACGTACTATATGATGCCATTTATATGACATTCTGGAAAATAACAAAACTCTGCAGACAGTGAAAAAGCAGCAGAGGTTAGGGGGAGAAAGGGATTAGCAGGAGGAACACCGACGATTTTTAGGGCAATAAAACTACTCTGTGTTTGAATTTTATCTGTTTCTTAGAGCATTGATATTTTAAAGAGTCCAGTGTCCGGAACATAGTACTCATGCAAAATATGTTGGACCAAATGATTGGATAAATGAGTGAATGAATGTCCAACTCTAGACAAAATGGTGAAATAGAGCAAAATTTCCTACGAGTGTTTTTCCTTTATGAACTACAAAGTACTTAGTTGGAAAAGCTCTTCTTTCTTCCTATTGGAGTAGTGTTTATGCCCTGGAGAAAAGTTTGGCAAATGTGACGCAAACTTATTACACTACTCACAGAACTACATGTTTGGGATAGGTGTATCCTAGTTACAATAGATTATAAACATTAAAAGACAAAGGATTGTTTGCTACTCCTTTTATACCAGGCATAGAATCTCCTTGGCGTGGGTTTGAATAGTAAGTCCTTATTAAATATCTACTGAATGAATGTTAACAATTGATCTATTTCCTATTGGAAGAGGATCTTAGTTTTAAGCTGAAATGTATATTCTGCCCTAAATATTTCTACTATGGGCTGTGGCGTCCCTTCACACCCAATTAATACATTGAATACATTTAATTTTCACCCCCAGGACCTCAGAATACCTTCTATATATATATATATATATATATATATATATATATATATATATACCCCATTTGTACAGAAAGTCTTTAAAAATGTGATTGAGTTAAAAGGAGTCTTTAGGGTGTGGCCCCGACCCAATATGTTGGTGTCACAGCAAGATAGCAGTCATTGCAACCAGGGAGGGGGCCTCAGGAGAACCCAGAAGTGCCAGTACCTTGATCTTGGATTTTCAGATTCCAGAAATGTGAGAAAAATTAATTTCTGTTTTTCAAGCCACCTAGTCAGTGACATTTTGTGGTATTTTGCAGCCCTAGCAGACTAACACAATCCCTTTAGATAAATAAGAGATAAAACTCACATTTTAATATTAGGAATGTTTTATTTAACAGACGTGTTGCTATTTCTCTACATGTCTTGGCAAATTGGCAAATATGTGTCCCTCAAATTTAAAATCACTATTCCAGTTAATATCAAGGTATTTTCCTCCCTCTCTTTTACCATTAAAAATATACTAAGTATATTTTTCCCAAGAAACTCTTTTCCCCAAGAAACTACTGTCTTTATCTTACAATCTGCTTTGGTTGGACTAGTGCTAACTTGGCACCCTTTATCCCAACTGATTGAAATCTGGAGATCTCAAAGAGTGCTAATCCACAAGGCCCCACGCCATGTCATTTTTTTTTTTTTTTTTTTTTTTTTTTTTTTACGCCATGTCATTTGATATTCAGTTCAGAATTTCCCTGCAGGGCCGAGGATCGCCTTTATGCAACAACTTTCCCTCCATGCATGTTATTTCCACCCCCCACCCCAAACCTTCTTAGATGACACCCTCTCAGGTTAGAACTGAGGAGGAAGCAAATACTGATGACATTTTATCAGTGGGTTGGGATCCAAGTATAACCACAACCCCAATTTTTGGGAGTCTACTTTTTTAACACTCCTCCCAGAGGTAGGGTGATAATGAAAGCAGACACAGACATTTCCTTCAACTTTTGCCAGACGATGTGGCTCCTTGAAGCAGATTACAATGAAGTCTGTACAAAGTAAGAGGCATGTTGGAGCCTCCCTTCTCAGAGGAAAACCAGTTTCCAGTCTGAGACTGACCCTGAAGCAGAGTCAAAATCCAATTGTTACATCATCCTTAAAGCATGCTCTTTAACACAAAGGCAGCCTATAAAGTAGCAGTTAGAGCAAAACTCTGGCTTCGACTATTATTAAATATTTTTTAAGAGGCTATGGAAGGGTTTGAAGGGATAAGAAAATAAAGGTTAGGTTTTTATCTAGGCTGTCTGATTTTTCTTTTTCGTGCATCTTTATGCTGCTAAGCCTTGAAGTTTGTGACTTTTATATGATATTCAAGACATTTTTTAAGCCATAATTACTATATATTGTACTATTCATATCTATCTGATAAAAATATGCTAATTTAGTTGTGAAATGGACAAAAGATTTAGATGTGATTTCCAAAGACATTCCATTTCCACTTTGTTCTTTCTTCCAATCCTGTGTTCCACCAGTCAGCGTTGTGTCAGAACTTTCAGTAGGTTGTGGGGTAGACAAAGGGATAGAAGTCACCCTTGAAGACCCTTTGCCCATAATATGCCAGAGAGAACTTTCTGGAGTAGAACACGTTTCATCATTAAAAACCCCTGCTAAATGGTGTTTTCTGTTCACTAATGGATCAAAGCGCTTTTGTTATGTATTACTGCTGGATCTTTGGCAGCTCTGTGAAGTTTTGTGAGTTCCTTGAGTTGAAGGATAATCGTAGGCAGGAGTGCCATCAATGCCAAAGTATTTTTCCAGAAATATCCTCTGCGAGTTGAACAGAGGTCTGAGTTGCCTGGGTCTTGAATGTCAAGGTGATCTTTAGAGTTGTGCAGAAAGTCCTCTAGATTTCTTCCTGACTTAATTTACCCATTTGTGCAATGAGATGGTAGATTTGATTTACCCCCAGATAACTTTTTATGTGGTGATGGGGATGGTAATAGTAGAGAACCTGTGGCAGTGGTAAAATCATGCTCAGGAAATGTGTTGGAGGGCAACTATCAGTAGGCACCTCCACCTTTGAGACCTGACTCGTGTGCATGCCTTATGCACAAAACTGCTGAGACTTTTTTTTTTTCAATAGGGACTTCCCTTATCAGTCTCCCTTTTAGACAGAACAATCCTTGGTTCAGGAATCTAGGGGTACATGTAAAAGGGAAGAAAGTGCTAGAACCTAAATGGAATTGTGCAAACAATGACCATGTTGGAGATTAGGTGGCTGAGAATCAGCCGAGAAATGTGAAGAACTGATGCAACTATTTAGATAAATCAGGGAAAGAATTAATGCAGTTTTCTGCCACATTTTAACCATGAAATCTAGGCATTTGGGTATATAAGAGTTAAAAAAATTAAAAACAGACATAGTTCTTCAAGTTTTGCCATATACAATCTGGAGTAGGGGGTGACAGTAAAAACAAATAATTACGTAATTAAAAGTAGTTGGGCAAAAGTAAAAATTGGAAGCTAACATACCTGGGTTATAACTGATTTATTTCTTCTGAAGAAGTAGGAAGTTCCCCGGATGCCTGTCTCCCCATGTGGCCTTAATTAACTTGGTTGATATTCAGAAGTTTGGGGTCACAGGGACAACATTGGTGCCATGCAACATTTACTATTTTGATTCCAGTAAAGAAAAGTGATAATGATCCATATTTCACTGCATACTTTTTGTATAATGCAGAGTTACCAAATGTAAAAATTTTAATTGGACTATTCTAAGCAGTGCCATTGTTATAGGCATTCTTGTCAAGATGAATCTTACATTAAAACATTTCTCCCAAGCTACCACAAAACTCAGAATCATTAAAAATTTAAGAATTGCTAAAATACAAAGGATACGCATCTCCTTACATTGTTTATGTTTGTATTTCACTCAGTTTAGAGTAATGAAATGAAATTGGTTGGTTTCTTTTATACTTTGCCTGTTTCTAATCAGTTTCACTTTTGATTTTCCATGAGCTCACTGAGTGATGTTGTTTGGGGGGTTTATATACTCCTGACATTATCCATATCCTCAACAAGATTTTGGTTATTGGAAGAAAATATTTCAGGGTATATCAAGGTGTGTGGAGCCTGGAATACTTTGATAGAGAAAACTTAGACTTGGAGTTAAGAATATTTTAACAAGTACAGGAATGGAATTGTGTGGAACTTGGGTTTTTTTGAAATAAGTCAAGCTTTATTTGATACATCTGTATTTTCTCAGTTGCTTAATAAATTTCATAATTATACTGAGTTTTGTTGAAGCACCATAATATGAATGGATATGTTACAGTGTTTAATTTTTATCTGCTGATGTCTGCTGTAAATTCTGGTAATGTAGGCACCGTATATATTTAACAAACACAGCTTAGTTGCAGCATATCCTGCTAATAATCATAAGGCAAGCTCAGTAGGATATTAAGTCTATGCCAGCTCAGTTAAACCAACAGAAGACTTCAGGACTTCATCAGGAACAAAATGCCTTTGGTTAGCAGATCATTCTGTGCTATTCATTGGTAACGCAAATGAACAATTGATATGCACCTTGCTCTACGTTCTGCTAAAAGACTCAAATCTTTTTAAGGCAAATCATCATAATTGAATACAAAATAGCCAAATTTCATCATTTATGCCAGGTCTCTCTAATTTGCGTTTATAAGTAGAAGGATGGAATTGCTGCCTCTGGATAGGAGACAGAAGTGAAGGTAAAGCTGGAATTATCAGTAGTTTATCATTCAGCTGGATGATTACCTAAGAGGCTCTTGCCCCTTCTCTCCCTTTGAGTGAGCTGCCTTGTGGCCATGCTGCCTTCCATTAGCACCTCTCCCGGAGGTGTGCAGGGCAAGGAATCCCAGTCAGTCCCACTTTCCTTCTTGTCAGTGATTCTGGTCAAGGAGGAGGCAGGGGACAAAAGTGAAACTAATGGGTGAAATAAGGTTTGCCATCAGGAAAATACAAATCAAAACCACAATGAGATACCACCTCACACCAGTGAGAATGGGGAAAATTAACAAGACAGGAAACAACAAATGCTGGAGAGGATGTGGACAAAGGGGAACCCTCTTGCACTGTTGATGGGAATGTGAACTGGTGCAGCCACTCTGGAAAACTGTGTGGAGGTTCCTCAAAGAGTTAAAAATAGACCTGCCCTACGACCCAGCAATTGCACTGTTGGGGATTTACCCCAAAGATACAGATGCAGTGAAACGCTGGGACACCTGCACCCCAATATTTATAACAGCAATGTCCACAATAGCCAAACTGTGGAAGGAGCCTCAGTGTCCATCGACAGATGAATGGATAAAGAAGCTGTGGTTTATGTATACAATGGAATATTCCTCAGTCAATAGAAACGACAAATACCCACCATTGCTTCCATGTGGATGGAACTGGAGGGTATTATGCTGAGTGAAGTAAGTCAATCAGAGAAGGACTGTTTGTCCTTCAAACAAAAGGACTGTTTGTCCTTATATGGTCTCATTCATTCGGGGAATATAAAAAGTAGTGAAAGGGAATTAAGGGGAAAGGAGAGAAAATGGGAAATATCAGAGAGGGAGACAGAACATGAGAGACCCTAACTCTGGGAAATGAACAAGGGGTAGTGGAGGTGGGGGGGGGGATGGGGTAACTGGGTGACAGGCACTGAGGGGGGCACTTGATGGGATGAGCCCTGGGTGTTATGCTCTATGTTGGCATACTGAACTCCAATAAAAACATATATACAAAAAAAAAAAAAAAAGAAATAGGGTTTGAAGATCATCTGTGGGTTTCATTGGTTATCCCACTTGTTAGCAGGCTGAATCCAGAGCTGAAAGCAATAGTTTTTCTTTATTCAACTGGATGTGCTGTGTATTTCGTCCCCGACAGAAATTCTGCCTTGCTATTTATGCCCTACCAATAAGTGGGAAAGTATATTGAAAAACTGATGATATTAGTATTTCTATATAGATAGACAAGGGTGAGATGTTTCAAACACACACACACATGTATGGAGGTGGAAAGAGACAAAAAGAGATGGAGAGAGACTTTATAATCAAGTCTTTGAAAAGTCTCATCTCTTGTAGTATTTTCTCAGTAATTTTACTTTGGATACAAATGATTTATTTGTGGAATACACACATTAGTCCCTAACTCAGTCAATTGTTCCAAAAGGAGAAAAAAATTTAACATGGATTTAGTCATAATTTCAGGAAGTGTTGAAATTCTAAGCATCAGATGTTACTAGATAAACACAGTGATTCAATTGTAGGAATCAGGAATGTATACCTACAGGAAAAAAAAAAATGGTTTCAATGGTATGTGAATAGGTACTTCGAATAGGCAGTGGTGCCAGCATCTTATGTGGATTGAAGTAGAGCTGCATCCCAAAGATCGAGGCTGAAGTAGGAGAGAGTCTATTGGTGGGCTGGGTCAGATGATAAACTGAAGTGAAAGACACACATGCAAAACTTGAATAAAATTATTTTGTAAAATATCTGATATTTTACAGAAAGGAAGAAAGCAGTAGTCCCAAGTAGTACTTTCACATGGGCAATTTAGATGTGAAAGCATAACTAAATTAATAAATGAAATACTCTAAGTAGATATTTGACAATTTCACTTACATCCCTACTTTATATGCTTTATATGTTCTCAGCCAAAAATGATTTTGGTAAATTCTCATTAGAAATATAAAAGGTGATCTTATATTCAGGGTTGGTCTTATGTAAGAGCATATAGTTGTTTTCCAAAACATGGTAAAATTAGATTGTGCTAGTAGTCATAACCACCTTTAATCATGTAGGGCAATCTAGGATTAATCAATTACAAAAGGACAATAACATTTGGAGAGAGTTTTACAAATTCAACACAAACAAGCCACATCTTAATCACATGTGCCTCCAAAAGAGGATGGGCCATTCCATCTAACGCTATACAATATAAATCTGAATTTTTCCTACTAGGAAAACTGAGGTGGGAAAGCTCATTGAATTGACAAAATCAGTCCTTGAGACATGTCACACCCACGGCTCCTTTGTGGCTGCCCCATGGGTGAGTCCAAATCACTGCCCCGTTTATTTGTGGGCATTCACATTGGCAAAGAGACTCAAATGTGCATTTTGCAGCATATAACTGATGTTATCATTCATTATTTTATTCAGTTTATCAAATTACTACTTTGGTAGCCAAGGATTCTATGAGGATGAGAGTGATACAGTTTTCTGAAGTAACGCTGTAGCTTGCATCTTTTTTTAAAAGGACAGTTGTTCTATAAGCTTTCGGTACTTAGAGCACACTTGATTTAGTACCTCAAGAAGCCTTTAGCACATCGGTGAGCCCCAGAAGCTGAATTTTGCAGTACTTCATCAGGCTCAGCAAGTAAGGAAGTAGAAGCTGCTTTATTTCTGTTTCCTTTAATTCAATCTAAGCACTAATACACTCTCAGCCCCATCTCCTTTCTAGAATTCGCTGTGCATTCTTTGAGAAAAATCCCCTTCTTCATTTAAGTGACCCCAGTGTTGATCTACAAAAGAGAGTTTCTGAGGCTTTCCCTAACCAATTTGTTAGAATCTGCAAACTGGAGAAGGCAGATCAGATTCTGAAATCTAGACCTCCCTACAATTTCCTGTCTGAAACCAAAGCTCAGCTCAGAAGACTAGCAAATGCCAAATACCACTTTCCCTGGGAAAACCAAGAACTTGTTCTCTCTCTCTCATAACATGACTTTTTAAAATATTTGAGTAAGTGTCAAATTGCTGTTTTTGCATCTTGGCAACAGTCTGAAAATTGGTCAGAAATAGATAAGTGAAGCCGGAGGGTGCCCTAGAAGCTGGAGTATTATTGATTAATATTTTATAATAGTATGAATTTATGTTTTATGTTATTATTAGGCAAACTCTTGGAAGAGACCTCAGTTTAAATGTCATCTTAACCTTAGAGCATTCAGTGTAAGTAGTGAAAATTAGCTGCTAGTCCGTTCCACAGATCACAAAAATAGACTCGATGTGTTACAAGTATGAAAAAAATATTTGCGGGGCATCTTGGTGGCCCGGTTACCCATTCCACTCTTGATTTTGACTCAGGTCATGATCTCAGGGTTGTGAGATTGAACCCTATGTTGGACCTCATGCTCAGCAGGGAGTCTACTTGAGATTCTCTCTCTCCCTCCCCGCCCCCCCGCCAACCCATGCTCTCTCTCTCTCTCAAATAATCTTAAAAATATATATATTTGCCTTTTGTTCTGGCTGCAATGCGATTTATAGCAGAATAACTTACTGGAATATTCAAGAGTTAAACTAGCTGCATATGAAGTCAAGTTACTTGGGAATGCCACTGCTTTGGAAAACCGGGTGTTCTGTTGAGGCTAACAACTGTCTTTTCTGCACAGCACTCACTGAAACCTATTTCAAGTAATGGGCCATAACTCAGGAAAACATTCAAAAGATAATGTAGCAGTGATATGGCCCAGATGGCTAGGATAAGAATACCACCAAGACCAAGCCTTCAGTATTTCAGTATGTCACAGTGCCCGTCCTGGTCCATCCTGACCGTCCAGAGCAGAAAGACATGAGTATAGCAGATGGGGAGCCCACTACCCCATAGTTGGTCACTTGAACCTGAATAAATCCTTGTGGAGAGTGAGCCCTTGGTGGGAATGAAGATTTCAACATCATGCATCAGACTCTTCGCAGCTGAAGAGATAGAGCAATAACATGAAAGAAACAATGTAGGTCCTACCTAATTTCATAGGTTTCTTTTCCTTCCTCCTCCTCCTTCTCTCCCCCTCTTCTTCATCTCCTCTTCATTTTCCTTCTTGTTTCACGTTGGTCTGATGATTTCCATTTGTGGAATACTTTTAGGTTGTTACTTAAAACTTACATGACACCTTTGAGAAATGGCAAGACACGAATGAAGGTTATTAGTTTCAGTTATAATGTTACACAGGAAAGTAGAATGGGGTAGGAAACTATATAAAGACAACTAGAATGCCTCTTGGGATAGTAGCTCTACCAAGCCTGTTTTATCCCCAGCAAGGTGGGTGAGACCCAAGCTATCCTGTTACACTGGGTCAAGACTAAAGCCTTTCTCTCTTGGTCGGTTTCTAGTAGCTATTTGGGAATTATCCCTGTCTTGTCTATTCACTCACTGAGAATCAAGCCATAGTGTTGTTTGGATTTAAAAAAAAAATTAGTCCTGTTATTATTAAGATAGAAGACAATAGTCTTTAAATGTAGAACTATAGTTTGTGTATGAGGGTCTTGTTGGTTTGCAACCCTGAGAGTTCCTTGCATTAAATCTGGAACTGAGGAGGGCAAGAAGAGATGAAGAAAAATGCAGGCCACTTTAGATTTTTAGGTGACAATTTGAGAAAGCAAGGGAATTTAACTATGAAGTTGGTCTTGAACAGCCTCAAGAGGAGCAGATCTCTGCACTGCTCACCAGAATCTTAAGAACCTCTATGAAGGACTTAACTGGGTTCAGCCACATAGATCATCCAGATCCTCTCAACAACACATGGCTCTCTCAAGGCTGAGTCCTTGAAAACAGCTCTCAGTGTGGGAACCGTGGGCAAAGCATACATTCCAAGGACAGAAGGGGAGGTGAGGAGCCTCTGACTGCCTGGGTCCAGCCTGTGGGTTAATTAACTGGCAGCCACATTCTCTCAATGACCTCCTTCAACAGGTACAGAACAGAGTTGAAAAATACAGAAGAAATGATAGGAAGAGAAATAGCAGATCTTCAAAAAAAAAAAAAAAACTGCTTAGAACTATTAGCTAACTATATTAGCTTATATTGCTGCTATAACAAATTGACACAAATTTGGTGGCTTACTGGCTTACTTGGTCACTGGGTGAAAAGTAATGTGTTGGTAGAGCTAGAGGCTCTAGGGGAGGATTCTTTGCCTTGCCTTTCCTACATTCTTGAGGCTGCCCACATTTCTTGACTCATGGCCCCTTACCATTATCTTCAAAGTCAACAATGCCCCACCTCTGTGTTCTTTGATGGAGACATCTTTCTCTGACCACATCTGGGACAGATTCTCTGCTTAAGGACTCAGGTGATTAGACTGGGCCCACCTGAGTGATGCAGGATACTTTCCCCCCTCAAAGTTCATAATCTTACTCCTGAAAAGTCCCTTTTGCCATATAAGGAAACAAATGAACAGTTTTTAGGGATTAGGAGGACACAGACACACTTGAGGACTATGAGTGTGCTTACTTCATTAATATATTCTGTTCTTCCTTTTCCCTAAATTTTCTTCCTTTTGCTAAATTACAGAACCTTACCTTGAGACACTTATCAGATCAATCTCTGCTCAATTTTTGTTTGTTTACCCATTTGTCTTTTTATCTTTCTATTACTTATACATGCAGCAAGTGTTAACATCTTTTGTGTCAGATTACTCTCTAATCTCTTAGAACAAAATATAGGAAAGGCAATTGTTCTATAATTTGTGGACACCTTCATGCTTGCTGAGTGGAAAATATTAAGGAGAAGACTGAACATTCTTATCAGAATAAACACATGGAGTACTACTGGCCCCAAATGCTCTGCAACACTCATGAGTCAGTTGGCTGAATGAATGTAGTACAACAGGGGCTGTTAGGAGTACTTCCCAAATCCATTCTGTTTAGGACTGATTGAATATATCACCTCCCAACAGACTAAAGTTCAAATGAATTCGTCTAAGTCAGATTGGCCAACCATGGTCCATGGGTCAATCTAGGCCCCTGTTTTTACAAATAAAGTTTAATTGGAATACAGCCAACACATTTGTTTATATAACATTTATGGCAGCTTTCATGCTATAATGATAGTCTTGAGCATTTTTGACACAAACCATATGGTCACAAAGCAGAAAGTATTTATTATGTGGCCATTCTACAGAGAAAGTTTGTTAACCCCTGATATAACCCAGTAAGAGACTCGCATATCACTTAGGATGCTTTTATTTATTTATTTTTATTATTATTTTAAAAATTTTATTTATTTATTCATGAGAGACAAAGAGCGAGAGGCAGAGGTATAGGCAGAGGGAGAAACAGGTTGCCTGCAGGGAGCTGAATGCAGGGTTCTATCCCAGGACCCTGGGATCACAACCTGAGCCAAAGGCAGATGCTCAACCACCGATCCACCCAGGTGTCTCAGTTAGGATGTTTTTAGCACCAAGTTACAGGGTGTTTAACTGATCGCTTAAATAATAATAAAAAATGTATTATAACATGTAAAGACAGTGCAAGGTTTATTAATTACATGGTTCAAGGAGTCATCAAGGTCCTAGGTTCCTTCCATCCTTTCTGCTCTGCCAATCTTGGCATGTTGCCTTGTTATTAAGCTCCTCTATTTGTCCCCTTAGGATGGCTGCTGCATTTCCAGGCATCATATCCTCAGGCCACCCCATTAAAGGTAGAGTAAAGGGACACTTCCTTCATATGTCACTTTTCATGAAGGTAAAAGATTTTTCTTGAACAATGCCCCACCACCCCATCCCCATTCTGAAGCAGACTTTCTTTTTTTCTTCTCATTGGACAGAATTGCATCACATACTAATGGCTAATTCACTGACAAGATTGACCGAGACTGGTTTGGGCTATTCTCCATGATTGCTCTGAAGACTACCCATATGAAACTGGTGCTATGCCAGGAAGAAAAGGTAAAAAGTGTCTCTTATGTTTTTCCTAGTATTTATGTGCCAAATCTAATGCCTTTAACCTCAGACCTGCCCATGAATACTTCAATACATGTACTTAGCTCAGATTTTATGTTACTTATGATTTTAAAGAGTAAACGACCCTGACTTTTGATTCAAGCAACTTTTGGGGGGCTTCTGCCTATGTTTTTTCTGGACTAGACCTCTGCTTTTCTAGCACAGTGGTTTAATAAGGAGCTCTGGAGTTACACTGTGAGTCAAACTGACAACTATGAATTCCAGATCTGCCGATTACTTACTATGATATACTTTTCCCCCTTTAAAATGGTTATAATTCGGGATGCCTGGGTGGCTCAGTGGTTGAGCGTCTGCCTTCAGCTCAGGGTGTGATCCCGGGGTCCTGAGATCGAGTCCCACATCAGGCTCCCTTCATGGAGCTTGCTTCTCCCTCTGCCTGTGTTTCTGCCTCTCTCTGTGTGTGTCTCTCATGAATAAATAAAATAAAATCTTAAAAAAATTAAAATGGACATAATTCTAGTACTCATGTCACACATTATTATTAAGGTAAAATAAAATAATTTTAATAGACTATTTTGTATAGTTACAGGAACATGGAAATGCTCATGAATGTTATCTGCTACTATTATCTCTTTCTTTGCACAGGCAGTTCATAGTAGTATTTCCCTGAGATAAGTCTGAAATGAGATGCTAGTCTACTAATTAATTATTTCATATGTTCATAGAAACCTCAGGAAACATTTTGAAGAAAGGCACAATGCCAGGATCTGAGATTGTCATGCTGACATCCTGAATCCTGGGATGCCAGCTCAGAGCAAGTGGCCTAGGAATACATGCAAACTGATCTAGACTGAATTATGCAAGCTATTCATTGGTAAGTTTGGGTACCCTATATCTAGACGAAAGAAAATATATAATGCCACTTAAAATGAAATGCCTTGGGGAACACTTTGAAAATCTATGCCCCTAATATTTAAGATCTCATCATGCTTCACCTTGCATATCGATCCTTTCTGCTTTCTCAATTTCTTACTGGTTTTATATTTCAAGTGTTTCTCAAATCTCTCTCCTCTTCATTCCTAGTACCATAACCCTTAATATCTGACATTTCTTCTGAAAGGTTTCTCTGCTCTTTCACAGCTAGACTCTATCAGGATGCCAGGAAAAAATACATAAAAGAAGAATCTAATTAGAAGAACCCTCCATTTAGAGCTATAGAATGGGAACTTCTGTTTCCGGATATGATAAAGTGGCTGTTATTAGAGTTTCCATCTCCTTCTAAAGTATATTAGATCTGAGGAAAATATAAAAAGTAACTGTTTTTCAAGCATGAAACAACAGGCAGCAGAGAACTGTGATTCTTTAAAGAGGGAAACACGTGAGACCAAGTCTGCATTCACCTCACATTCCTGCTGGAAGGAGATGTTTTCCAGAGCAGGAAGTGTAGTTCAAGCACAGTGACAATCTAGCTGATGAAAAGGCAGAGATCAAAATTCAGGAAAAGTAAAGAGACTGGATTTTAAAGGGAAAAGTATTAGAGAGGAAAGAGTTGTGTAAAGAAGGGCCTACAAGTCAGCTTGAAAAATTACTTTGAGTTGTTTTCATAGTTCTGGTTTGTATGTTGGTAAAGCAAGACTCAAAAGTCTAGCAGAGATAGCCTGCCTAGGGGCTGAGAAGTGAACAAAGACATCAGAGATCACATAGAGATGAAAGATGGTGTACTTCTGGCCTAACAAAAGTGAAAAGACCTTGCTGATTGCCTCAGGCATTGAATTGAGACAGGAGAAAGGCCATGCCAGAGCACTAAAGACCATGCCCCAGAGAAAGAATCATATCCTAGGGCTAATGACAAAACTAAAACAGAACAGCCTTTACTAAATATATAATGTTTAACAGGGTCAGAAAGATCTGCCAGTAATTTAATTGCCCTACAAGAAAAAAAAAATGCAGCAGACATGTAATACATACTCTTTAAAACATAAATTAAAAATTTATTGGACATGCAAGGAAGAAAAAAAATAACCTAATAAATTACAAAATTGCGAAGCTAGTGAATAAGAGCAGAGACTGAAATGATTCAGATGTTAGAGTTAGCAGACATTCATTTTAAAGAAACTATTGTAAGTATGCTCAAGGATTTAAAGGAAAAGATGACAAAATGAGTGAATAGATGGGGAACCTAAGCAGAAAAAAATTATTTAAAAAATATAAAAAGTAACTAAATGCATATTCTAGTATTCAAACGGATACTGTCTGAAGTGAAAAATGCACTGTATGGATAGACTTGGCAGTAGTTTGGACATTACAGATAAAGTGGTGAACAAAACTGAAGAGACATTTGTAATTATCAATCATGAAGCACAGAGCAAAAATAGATTGAAATGAACAAAGGCTTAGTGGCTTGTGGGACAACATCAAGTGATCTAAATTATTTATAATTGCCTATCTATAAGAGAAGTAGCGAGAAAATAGGATAAAAGACATTTGAAGGAATAATGGCTGAGAATTTCACAATTTGGTGAAAATGATCAAACTATACATTTAAGAAAGTCAGTGAGTCCCCCAAAAGCATATACAGAAAAATCCTGAGGACATCATAATTGAAATGTTAAAAAAATTAAAATAAAAAGCTATCTTATAGGCAGTCAGAAAAAGGGAATACTATGTATAGGAAAATGATAATACACAAATGATAGTTGATCTCTGATCAGGAACCATGAAAGGGTATTATGCTGAGTAAAAGAAGTCAATCAGAGAAAGTCAATTTTCATATGGTTTCACTCCTATGTGTAATATAAGAAACAGCACAGAAGATCACAACATAAGGGAGGGACGAAAATCATAAGAGACTCTTAACTATAGGGAACAAACTGAGGGTTACTGGAGGGGAGGGGGTGAAGGGTGGGGTAACTGAATGATAGGCATTAAGGAGGGCACTTGATGTAATGAGCACTGGGTGTGATATACAACTGATAAATTACTGAACACTATATCTGAAACTAATGATGTACTGTATGTTGGCTAACTGGACATAATAATAATAATAATAATAATAATAATAATAATAATAATAAAAGAAACCATGAAGGTCAGAAGACAAACAAAAAATACTTTGAAGTACCCAAAGAAAGTAAAACACTCAACAGAGTTCTACATCCAAGAAAACATTATTCCACAATGAAGGCAAAATAAATGCTTTTCTGACCAAAAATAACCTGAGAAAATTCTTTGTCAGTAGTTGAATATGAGATATGCTAGGAAACTTTTTCAGAAATAACACTAGGTGGAAAATCAGATCCATAGAAAGGAAATACAATTTCCTACTGGAAATAGTAAATATATGGGTAAATACAAGACTAATTTTTTTCTTAAATTTTTAGAACTATGAACTACTTAATGTTAAGGAAAAAGTAACAAACTCTATTGTGAAATTAGGACATGTTTGGAAGCAAATATAAACAACAAAAACACTTCTGATAAAGAATAGATGGATATTAAATTAATTATAATATAAGTTTCTTATATTTCAGTTATGTGAAGTAAGTTTAGTAGACTGTGATAAGTTAAGATTGTATGGTTTGATTCCCAGACTAGTACCATTAATAAAAGTAATATACAGAGGCATATAGAAAAGTCTAAGAAGGAAATGAAATAGAACAAACATACACACACAAAAGATTGGAACCAAAGAAGGAAGAAAGAAGAGGAACAAAATCTGATGAGACAAATAAAAAAACAAATAGCACTATGGTACATTTATAATCAACCATGTTATAACTATATGGGTGGAGATGGACTAAATAATCTTATGAAAATAAAGCAATCCAGACCAATTTACTGGATAAAAAACAGTGAGATTGAACTATATTCAAAGAGATGTGCCATAACATAAAGGCATGGGTAAATGTATGGAAATATGTGAAGAGGGAGTACTGAGAAAAGCTGTGTGGCTATGTCAATGTGAGTCAAGTAGATTTTTAAGGCATGGGGATTGCCAGAGATAAGGACAGACATCTCATTTGATAAAGGGAGCAATTTACCAAGAAGACATAATGATCATAAATGTGTATGTATCAAATAATAAATCCTCAAACTATATGAAGCAAAAATTGACAGAACCAAAGGGAGAAATAGACAAACTCATAATAGGAGATTTTAATAACCCTTGTCAGTAATTGACAGAAAAAGTAGACAAAGACTTATTGAAAATATAGATTTGATGACAGTAACAACTAACTTGACCTAATATTTATTGAATGCTGGATTTAACAACTACAGAATACACAGTCTTTTGAAATGAGCATGAGTGTTTACAGAGATAGACCATGTAATGGGCTAAAAAATAAGTTTTGACATGTTTTAAAAGATTAATTTTTTTTTAAAAGATTTATTTGAGAGGGTAAGAGAGAGTGAGACGGAGCATGAGCAGGGAGGAAAGGGAGAAGCAGGGAGCCCAATTCTATGTGGAGCTCCATGCCAGCTCCATCCCAGGACCCTGGGACCATGACCTGAGCTAAAAGCACACTCCCAATGGACTGAGCCACTCAGGAGACCCTAAAAGATTGAATTCTTATATAGATCATGTCCTCTGGAATTAAAATAAAAATCAATAGCAATAATGTATCTAGGAATGCTCCCAATATTTGGACATTAAACAGAATTTCCTAGGTAACCAACTGGCTATAGAAGAAATTATAAGGGAAATCAGAAAATATTTTGAACTGAGTAATAATTACAATTGAACATCTCAAAACTTATGCAATGCAATGTTTAGAGTGAAAGTTATAGTTTCATATTAGAAAGGTAAAAAAGGATTAAAATAAATTATCTAAGCTTCCACCTTAAGAAACTAAATAAAGAAGAGGATATTAAATGCAGAGAAAGTAGAAGAAAGAGAATAACATAGGTAAAAGCAGAAATTAGTAAAATAGGAAACCTATGAACAAGAGAGAAGTGAACAGAGCCAAATGTGAATTCTTTGAAATATTAATAAAATTAATAGATTAATAGAAGCCTAATAGAACTGTTCAAGAAAAAAAGATATAATCTTGTACATATATATCTTTTATATATATCTTTTAAATATATATTTTAATATGATCTAAACAATCTATATTATATGTAAACTATATGTATGTTCAATCTGCTACCTATAATCTTATGTATAATCATATATGTACATCTGTATCATGTATAATATAATCTAATATAATCTATAAAATATATACGTATACTTAATATATATTATGTATAATCTTTTATATGTATATATATAGTGATTGAAAGAAAGGACATTGATGTATATGCTCCAGATATTAAAGGGATAGTGAGAGAGTATTAACAATAAGATTATTTCAATAAAATCTACAGTTTAGATGAAACAAACAAATCCCAAAAAGTATATGATATATCAAAAGTGGCATGGCATGAAATAAAAAATCAGAATATAGCTACATTTATTAAATAAACACATAGCAAATATATTAAAGAAATGAAATTCATGTTAAAAATCTTTTTCACAAAGAAAACTCTGGGCCAGGATGATTACAATGGTAAAATTTGTCAAATATTTATTAAAGAAATAAAATCAACATTACAGAAGATAGTGTAATATTTTCAGAAAATAGAGAGGGGGAACTCTTTCCAATTCATTTTATGAGGCTAACATAACACTGGTACTGAAATAAAACAAAACAAAACAAAAAAATAAACTCTAAGAAACTTGGTATAGAAGGGAATCCCTTCAATTTGCTAGCTGCCTTCATGTAAATCCTATAACAAACACCATTCTTAATGGTAAAAAACTGAACATTTTCATCCTAAGACTGGAGAAAGGCAAGGATGCCTGCTTCCACTATTCTAATATTGTACTTGAAATAAAGTGAGACAAAGCAATTAAAGGAATAAAAATTAGAAAAGCAAAAGCAAAACAGTCTGTTTTTGTATGTGGTATGAAGGGGTGCATAGATGATAGTCTACATATAATATCCTAAGGAAACTACAAAGCAATTACCAGCAATGATAAACACAAAGTTGATAAGTCAAGCTGTAGGATACAAGGTCAATATACAAATACCAATTGTGGTTTTACATATTTGTAAGGATTAAAAGTAAAATTTAAAAATATAATTTAAAATAACAAAAGTAAGACAAAGTACTTGTGAATAAATATAACAAAAGATGTGCAAGGACTGTACCCCCCAAAAAATAAAATATTGCTGGAGGAACTCATAGAAGACCAAATAAATGGAAAGATGCTCGTCGATTGGAAGACTCGGTAGTGCTAAAATGTCAGTTCTCCTCATACTGATCCATAGATTTGATGCAGTAAAAGATCCCTGTCTTGTAGAAATAGCTTAGTTGATTCTAAAGAATATATGGAGCCAAACAAGAGTGCCCAATGCAATTTTGAAAAAAGAAGAATGCATTTGGAGGCTTCTGTTACTTGAAGATCTACTACTAAGCTACAGTAAGTAGAACACTTCCTATTATAAAGATGTCAACATATAGGAAAAAACGGAATAGTATAATTGTCTAATGCTTATATGCTTGCCTCTGAGTTTTAATAATTATCTTCTTACAGCAACTATTGTTTTGTCTATACAACTCTTCACTTAACCTCAACGAATTATTTCTTCTTAATTTAGTATCTTAACACATCTAGAGAGAAGTTTCCACTGATCACATATTTGATTACTCTGAAGGTACAGCTCATATAGGGACGGTAGATTTGGTTATTTATTATTCCTGTTATTTGTTAGTTTTTAAAATAAGGAGTTAAAAATAACAAGATATTATTTTTAATAAATAATAAACATTTAAAAATAGCATTCTCCAGAAGTGACCAGTTGTTGTTTAAATACTGTCAAAGATGCCTGGATTTAAATATCTTTAATATCTTTCAATGCATTGCAAATATAATATTTATTGAGGTTCAATTGTTCTATCATTGGCAAAGAAGGGCTTATTCAAGTGGATTCCTGAGAACCTACAAGAGCTTTCTTGCTTGTGCCAAGATATTCCTATATATTTACTGTTCTAAATCTGGAATTTGTAATTTCTTGAAGAATCTCTTCCTTTTTCTGGGAAATGCTATTAGGAGGGTATATTCTGAGTACTAGGAGTGCTCATTGCTTCTGGGTTGACTGTAGGCCTTTGCAGTGGAGAAAACTGTGTGTGTATAAATTCATCATTGCTTTATACCAATTTAAGTACATTGATGCTTTATACCAATCCCAATTCAAGATATCAATGGCTTTTTTTTTTAATTCTAACTTCACTGACCCCATGTTGTCTTTAACATTTGTTTACTTGTCTTTTCCCTCACTAGACTGTAGGGCTAGACTTTATGGTTTTTCTTCCCTTGTGCCTAGTATGATTTTATGATTTGCTGTAAAATTTTGTTGACTGAGGGAACAGGCAAATAATTATCAAGTAAGATTTCCCAAAGAGGGTTACACTTTATGGAGAATGGCAAGAGAAGTGTGGTTGGTTACATGTGTGTGTTAGGATTACTGGGTAGATGATAGTGGAACCTATTCTAAGGGTTACATAGGCTCGTATCAAGGTAAATCGGGATGTTTTAGATCAGTATAATAATTTTCCACTGATTGAAATACTTTGAAACTTGACATCAGTAATAAACAAAGACATTGACATTTTTATATATTTCTTAGGAAGAATGTCTTAGGCAAAATGAACTTATCTGTATCACTCAATGAACCAAACCCTAATCACTTCATGCATTTTTGGTTCTCACTATTGTCTTGTGCTGAGAAGTGGATCACATTACCACAGAGATTCTCTCCTGGTTATGCTGAAAATGCTGGGTTTATTAACCCAGGATTCATTATGTCTATGGTTCCTTCTGCTACTTGGAAATATTTGCATGACCTACAGTACTGAGGGGTATTAGCCCTGGCATAGCCTTCTATGAAAAAAAAAAAAAAATCCTTGATCTTATTTAAACCAGGGTGTAAACATTGTTTCAAGACAAATCTCATAGATCTTCTTCCTACCATATTCCCCCCACCCGCCAAAACCCCTAGAAAAAAATTCTGTAGCTGCCAATGATGAGTGATAATACATAATTAAATGAGAAAACAAGATGTTAATGATAACATAGGAAGAAAGTAGCACTTCTATGTTCCATGGTCTAGGTTAAGTACTTACTTTCATGTGAAATAATAAGAATAATACCAATGACTGAGCAGACTTACTGGAATACAGCATTATTTTAAGCCCTTTCCATATATTGACACCTCACCCTGTAACTATTATGATCACTGTTGTACAAAGAAACTAAGAAGCAAAGAGGTAAATAAGTTGCCCAGCTCAGGTTCTACGCTCTTAACTGCTATCTTGGACTACCTCTCAGAATGCTTTCTAATCTCATTGGCCACTCAAGATAACTTTTTTGATGTAGGTATTATTTATTCCCATTTTACAGATAGTTAAATGGAGGCCCAGAGAGACTGAATGACTTAAGTTCATCCACCTTGTAAACTGGACCTAATATTGTCTGAGTCAAAAGTGTGTGCTCTCTTTTAGATAGAAGCAAACAGAATGATAATTTTCATAAACTAACTTATCAGCAGCATATCATTTGACTCCCTAGTTTGTGTTTTATATGTAATAGAATATTAAAATGTTGCAAGTTAGAGAACTATAAAACATAGTTGTGTATTAAGTTGTATTTAGCAACTTGATTTATTAAAGCGATAAGTAGAGGAAAGAATTAGGATTGCGGGGGGTTTGTCTTCATGCAGGTCAGTATAACTGCTGAAACCATATCACTCACTGTGCTTGCCTTTTTTTTCCCCCCAAAGTAAACAGATTAATAAAATGGTGCTATTTTTGTGCTATATGTAGCTTTTTGCTAGCAAATTAGTTTAAAAATTTGACATGTAAGGAAATGAAAGTAATGAAATTATTTATTTCTACAAGAGAAAACTAAATGCTTCCTGGCATAATGACTACCCGGAAAAAAATACCTTGTATTTACTCCAATGCAAATACTCCCCTCTTGGAAACAAACTAAAATGGGAAAAGTTTTAGACCAGTTGGAGTTGCATAACCACAGTAAATACAATGGAAGTCAAATTTAAAGGGTCATTTACAGGCATTTACACTTTGTGGCCTTGACTCTACCAAATGCATCCCCAGTCAGGAGGTTCATTATCCCCAAAACATTCATGACCTGCAGATTCTTATATGGATGGATCATTTATTGATATATATTCATATGATTTATATTATTCTACAGATTACAACGTTGGATATTATTTATATTTAAAGTCTTCATTATTCATTTCTTGGCCTTATTGTACTTACTTTTTCAAACTTAGAGTCTTCGTTAATAAATAATTAATGGAATTATAGACCCAAATTTCTCTTCTAGCTATATTTCATATTAAATAAAACAGAGGTGTACTTGAAGACTTAGAATGTTAAAAGTGCTATTGAATGGCATTTTAAGAAGATGCTTGCTGTTTCATTAACACCTATAGTAAGTACAATTTGCAAAATATGAAATGATTTTAGAATTCTAACTGCAGTCATCTGATCTCTGATAATGAGAGGATGAATCAAACCACAGAAAAGAAGGGATGGAGCAGTGGAGAGTGAGGGCAATGAGGATCACCCATGCCTGGAGGCCAGCCCCCTGACCCTTCCCAACCTCCCTGCTGCAGTCCCTGGTCAGGGGAAGTAAAACCTGACACTAGCTGTTTGTCATGCTTTAAGACCAGAATGTAAAATGAAAACCATTACTACCTCTCAGGATGCAAGGAATGTACAAGAAAGGATTAAATCAACTGAAGATGTTATCTCAATGGAGGAAGGAATTCTAATTAAATTGAAGTCTTAAAAAAACAACAACAAACAACCGCCTGTTTGAAAAGACTGATAGAGACATGTATCTGATGAGTCAACTTGGTCTTTTCAAGGCCCTACCCAGGGCTCCTTCTATTTACATTTATGATTAGATGGATAAACAGCCCTTAAAAGCTTGCTATCTACCCAATCCAACTATTCAGTCTGAAAAATCACATTCTGAGTCTACAGATAATTCTTGTATCTGCATGTGTTGGGATGTGAGGGATACCTAGAAATCTATGGCAAAAGCACTCCCCTGGGGGAACTGATGCAGGGCATGCTGGTGAGAGGCACACACACAACAAAAGAAAATAGAATATTATGAGTCAGAAGGCAGTGTGGTACCGTGGAATCAATCTAGAGGCAGACGGGCTTAGGTTGCCTTTGAATGACTTTGGGCTACTTATTTCACCAGAACTTGTGTTTTCATGTCCAGAACTTCAGTTTTTTAACCAGTTGGAGTTGCATAATCACATTAGATACAACACAAGTCAAATTTGAAAGGCCAAAAAGGAAAATAAGATCATCAACTTTGAGTCTGAAATGATGGGCATCAATTTTGCTGGGGAGAGTCTTGTGCACACCGAGCATTCCATGCTCAAAAGCCGGGATGACCAGGCTAACCATGACATCACATAGTGTCCTCAACTGTGAGGCAGAAAATAATGAATTAATAGGAATACCTGTGCAGGCTGCTGGAGTGTTTGAGGAAAGCACCATGAAGTTCAGAGATCAGAACTGAGTGGGTCCTGAGTATGAGCAAAGGGGAGTGAGGCAAAAATATGACATGTTTAAGGGTCATTCAGGGAACCATCCCCTACCCTGAGACTTGCAGGCAGCTTCTACTTTGGCCTTGGGGACAAGTGATGATGCTGGAATGAACACCTTTGTCCACATTCTCCGAATGACTCTGCCATGAGCCTCTGTGTTTATGATTACTGCAGAATTGGTGCCAGCTTTGCCTCATTAAGAATGCCAGATGTAATGTAATTTTAATGACTTCTATTGTGTTGGAGGCTTCCTTGCTAAGATCCAGTGTCTCACTGCACATTTAAACTGACCTGAGTATACTAATGAAGATTAATTGTTCATTGATTAAGGAAAGATGAATCACCCTATTACTGATGTCAACTTTCTGTCCTAAAGTAAAAGTGTGTTGAGCCTCAAAAAGACTGGCTCAGATATAGTGGGAGCCTTCATGTGATGGTCCTTCATTTTATTTTACCCTGATAATAATGGTGACAAAGCATTTGTTACTTTCAAAAAAAATCAAGTAGAAATTTTGTTTTCTTTGTAAAAAAAAAAAAAAATGTTTATGCACATTGAGGACCAGAAAGGGATTTTATTAACGCCTCTAATTTTTTTCAACAAAAAACTGGAGTGAACTTGTTTTTATGACTCACTCAATAAGTTTTATCATTTATTTAGACTTTCATTGAGCTGCACGTAAATAAAACCTGAAATAGTGCTTTAACCAAATAAAAGGAATAATTTTTCTCACCTAATAGGGAGATCAGGGAATTCAGGGAACCAGTTTTTTTCTCTTTCCCATTTCATTAATCTAAGTGGCTGATATTTAGCTTCATGCTTGTAGCATAGCTGCTGTACCCCTGGGCGCTATGCCTGAATTCTATCCAGAAAGAAGAAAAGGAAAAACAACAAAATACCTGTGCCATCTGAACTAGTCCATTTTTAGAAGGAAGGCAATGGGTTTTTCTAGTCTAATACAAACAGTATATATGTATATATGGAATATAATTTTACTTATGTCTCTTTGGTTAAATCTATGCTTCATAGCCATCCAAACTTGTTATTTTTTTAGGTGGGTACATTGCTTTCCCAAACAAAATAAGAATTAATTTTTGCAAGGAAGAAGGGGAAAATGGTCTGTAATGATGAGCATAGCCAATGGAATTTGTTACTGCTGATGGATTTCCCTACAAGGCTTTTCCTGGAGGGGATGGTTTGACAAAAGTGGGCACGGCACATCAGAACTCCCTGCAGAATTACAGATGAAGAATTAGCAAGGATGGCAGGAACCAAATAATTGCCAACCATAGAATGCTTGACTGGGGTTGCAGAACTATTGAATTTCAACTCCGTTTCTTTCTTAGGTTTCAATAGCCTGCTCATCACCTTCAGGCCAACTTCCTGCTTTCAGAGTAGGGCCTTCTTTATTATAGCAGTATGGTTTGATGACATACATAATGTAGCCATGGAATCTCCATGGAAATAAGACACCATGAAAAGAATCTAGCCTCCGGTGGTGGAAAACTTGGGTTCAAATTGCAATTTTGCCATTAATCAGATGTATGATCCAGGGCAAGTTATCTGGCTTTACTGGGCCTCAGTTTTCTTTTTCTTTCTTTCTTTCTTTCTTTCTTTCTTTCTTTCTTTCTTTCTTTCTTTCTTTCTTTCTTTCTTTCTTTTCTTCCTTCCTTCCTTCCTTCCTTCCTTCCTTCCTTCCTTCTTTCTTTCTTTCTTTCTTTCTTTCTTTCTTTCTTTCTTTCTTTCTTCTCTCTCTCTCTCTTTCTCTCTTTCTTTCTTTCTTTTCTTTCTTCTTTCTTTCTTTTTTTTTTAAGATTTTATTTATTTATTCGAGAGAGAGAGAGAGAGAGAGAGGCAGAGACATGGGCAGAGGGAGAAGCAGGCTTTCTGTGAGGAGCCTGATGTAGGACTCAATCCCAGGACCCTGGGATTACGCCCTGAGCTGAAGGCAGATGCCCAACCACTGAGCTACCCAGGCATCCCGAGGGCCTCAGTTTTCTTATCTGCCAAATGGTAGCAGGCTCTTTCTTGATAGATTAAGTGAGTTAATACATGTGGAAGATTTAGAAAAGCATCTGCCACCTGGTAAGCACTTAGCAAGTATTAGCTATAATTTAATTCAACACATTTTTTTAAGTTCCAAAAAAAAATGTGATTTCTGACATCTGAGAGTTCACCTATTTGGGAATAAAGATAATATGAAAGTTCTTGAAAAAAAAAAAGTTCTTGAGAACAATTCTAAGACATATTTTAAGTAACTGCATGGTTGGAAAGTAATCTATGAGGTCACTCTTGTTCTCTTTGCATTATTATTTATCTTATTAGATGAACGTAAGATTGCCTAAGTTTGGGCACTGACTTGTCTATCTCTTTGTACACACAGGGCCTACCATAAGTATCATGTATGCAATGGACACTTCGTACATATTTATTGATAATTATTACAGGAAATTGAGCTAATTGAGAAACTGTTGTGGATTGAGGTAAACAAACAAAAAATGATTCCATGAATTATGAGAGCTATTATCTGGAAGAAATTCCAAGAATTGATTTAGCAGGAAAGGATAGAAAAGGTCATTTTGGCAAGAATGAGCAGGACAGGGTATGGTGGTATACCATAAGGAAAGGATGATCATTGAATGTGTAGCCGTGTATAGAGCTCATGGTGGACAACTGGCTTGTTTGACCTTGACATAACGAGGTAATGAAGAAACTGGTTTTACCAGCTAATTGAAGACTTTAAATATCTGCTGAATACTTTGGGCTATCAGATTTTATATAAGAGACAGAAAAAAACAATTTCAGATTCTTTCACAGGAAAACATGAAGAATATTGTGTTTTAAGAAGATTAGTTAAACAGTGGAATGCATAATTAACAAAATTTGCAAAAGAAAAACCAGAGGTAAGAAGACCTACTAGAAGATGATTAAAGTCCAGGGGGGAGGTCTTGGTAGGGCAGCTTTTCTTCAAAGGCCTGAGATTAGACGTACAGTTTCAATTTCTTTTTGAGGGCATAATGGCAGCTTCAAAAGACATCCTAGTCTCCTCCTAAATTCCCTAAGGAATTCTAAGCATTTTTCTAAACACTCAAAATCACTTAGGAAAGAATTACTCTTTCTAAATACAGAAAAATAAATTGCAAAGCAGGAAAAAAAATCATTTGCTAGTGTATATAAACTTTTTAAACCTAACTTCATTTTTAAAAGTTATTTATTTGCTGGATTTTTGTAGTGGTACTATACTTCTTGAATTTTACTTTCAGAACTGCAATTTTTGTTACCCGAAAATTCTTGAAAGGATTTTGTATTCCTCTTTACTTAATGCATTTCATCTTTCTTACTAATCTGTTGTCCCTCGAAGTAGGAAAATTGCTGTATTTTCTTTCCACCTTCTACATTGTTGATAGTGATGACTTTAGTTAACACATTAACAATTCAGTGGAACCTACCAGCACAAAATCTTCTAAAATTCTCTTATAAGGTATTGATGATTCAATCAACATTTACTGATTGGCTTATATTTGCTAAGCATTCTTCTTTTCACTGGTTACAAAGTGATGAACAGACTAGACATAATCCTGACCCTCATGAAATTCATTATCTATTATTGGCTGAATACAAATATAGAGATGAGTAATGGATTCTAATGTGTTATGAAGGAGTCAAAGAAAATTCTGAGATACAGATGCAGGGAATGTGGTAAAGTGTGAAAGGACTTGAACCTACTTCAATAGAGTGGTCACCTCCAAAGAAGTGTTATTTAAGTTGAGCTGAAAAGATTTTTTAAAAAGCTATAGCCTTGTAAAAATTCAGTGGACTTAAATATAGTAGTTGAAGAAGAACTATATTGAATGTTTAATTGTAAGACAATTTATAAGGGCAAACACAGTTAAGGATAGTCAGCAAGGGAAGGTGAAGTGCCTAGTTTAAAGACAGTAATGAATTGTTACCACCCCTTGTCCCCTTGGGGCAAGAACAGGAGGACAGCACATAATCCAAAATGAATGTAGCTGTAGCCATAAGAGATGATGGGGAAAAAAGAAACTATGGCTTTGAAAAGAGGAAAGCATTACTGTCAAACTGCAGCTAGCAGAAAAATAGCCCAGAAAGTAAAATCTACACTCTCAATCTCTTCTACAATATATGGAAATGCAATTTAAAGGACTTAAAATAAGCAAAACAATTTTTAAAAGAACAAAGTTGGAAGACTTGCCTTATTTTATTTTGAGAGAGTGTGGTGTTAGTGAAATGGAATACATGTAGATCAATGGAACAAAATAGAAAGTCCAGGAAAAAAATCATATATATATATATATATAGTCAATTGATTTTTAATAAAGGGGCTAAAACAATATGTGGGAAAATGCTAAATTTTCAACATATGATCTGGACTGCCTTCTCTCTCTTTCTTTGTCTTTCTCTGCCTGTCTGTCTCTATCCTTTATCTATTTACCTAGGGAGTGAGACAGACAAAAATATGGGGAGAGATCAAATTTTCCTGGTCTCTCAGCACACATAATAGATTATTTGAGGTGGATCACTGACTTAAATATAGAAATGTAAATAACAGGGGTGCCTGGGTGGTTCAGTCAGTTGGGCATGTGACTCTTGGTTTCAGCTAGAGTCCTGATCTCATGGGTCATGATCTCCTGGGTCCTGGGATGGAGCCCTCAGACTCAGTGCTCAGTGGGGAGTCTGCTTGAGGATTCTTTCCCTCTTCCCCTCCCTTGATGCACATGTGCTCACTCTCTTTCTCTCTCTCAAATAAATAAATAAATCTTAAGAAAAACAAAATAAGCTTTTATACAAAGATTATATGTCATGTAGTTCATTTATATACATTTTTAGAACAGATAAAACAAAAATATGGTGAAAATCTTCATAGCCTCTGGAGCTGTTGGCGGTGGAGATTGAGAAGGGATGTGCAGAATTTTCTGGAGTTATATTGTTTTCTATATCTTGATAAGGATTAAATAAATAAATCTTAAGAAAAACAAAATAAGCTTTTATACAAAGATTATATGTCATGTAGTTCATTTATATACATTTTTAGAACAGATAAAACAAAAATATGGTGAAAATCTTCATAGCCTCTGGAGCTGTTGGCGGTGGAGATTGAGAAGGGATGTGCAGAATTTTCTGGAGTTATATTGTTTTCTATATCTTGATAAGGATTTAGGTCATTTGAGTGTATGAATTTTCAAAACTCATAGAATGGCTCACTTAAGATTTGTTTAATTCATGGTATGTAAATTTTGCCTAAAAAAAAAGAAACTTAAAGATACATTAAACTCTAGTTAATGGTATTCATAGTGAAGCATTTAAAGATGGTGTCTACTCACGTCTACAACTAATTTGGAATTAAAACACAAAGTGAACTGACAGAGAGATGGATTAATGGACAGATACAGAATACATAAAAGTAGCAAAAAAAAAAATCTCTTTTTTAGACAATGTGGGGCTTAAACTCACGACCCTGAGATTAAGACCTGAGATGAGATCAAGAGTCAGAGGCTTAATTGACTGAACCATCCAAAATAGCAAAATGTTAATTGTAGAATATCAGTGGTGGATATAGGGTAATCATTATACAATTCTTTCAACTTTTCTGTATGCTTGAAAATTTTTATGATTAATTTTGGGGGAAATTACAGAGGATAGTTGGAAGAACCTAAATGCATACTTCCCTTCAGTTCCTTTGTTTTAAAAACATTTAATTTATTTATTTGAGAGAGAGAAAGTGAGAGAGCAGGGAGACAGGCAGAGGGAGAAAATCTCCAGCAGACTCTATGCTGAGCTCCCAGCCTGATGCAAGGCTCCATCCCACGACCCAGAGATCATGACCTGAACTGAAATCAAGAGTCCCTTGCTCAACCAACTGAGTCACCCAGGCTCCCCTTCCTTTCCCTTCTAACCCCACTTCCGACTTCACTTTAAAATGACATGTTAAAATTGGGGCTCCTGGGTGGTTCGGCTGGTTAAGCATCTGCCTTTGGTTCAGGTCATGATCCCAGGGTCCCCACATCAAGCTCCTTTCTCATCCACGAGCCTGCTTCTCCCTCTCTCACTCCCCCTGCTTGTGCTCTCTCTTTGTCAAATACATAAATCTTTAAAAAAAGAATAATAAAATGATAAATTAAATTTGAAATTATGAGAAAAGCAAACTCCCTTAAGAATATTTAATAGTGGGATCCCTGGGTGGCGCAGTGGTTTGGCGCCTGCCTTTGGCCCAGGGCGCGATCCTGGAGACCCGGGATCGAATCCCACATCGGGCTCCTGGTGCATGGAGCCTGCTTCTCCCTCTGCCTGTGTCTCTGCCTCTCTCTCTCTCTCTCTCTCTCTCTGTGTGACTATCATAAATAAATAAAAAAATTAAAAAAAAAATAAAAAAAAAAAGAATATTTAATAGTTACTTTAGTGAAACATGCAAAATGACTCTCCCGTTCTGCGACTGACCTGCCCAGTGTACTATTTTTAACATATGGAGTAGGTAATGGTAAAGTGGCCTGACTGTATTTGAGCTAAATGTGTGTGTACACTCTGAAAACTAGCCAAACCTGTCCAGTGTCTTTAGAGCTAAAGCTATAGACAAACTTCTACAATTAGCCATATTAACTTCTCCAAATGTGCATCTTTTCAGGCACAGCAATTCTTTGGCCACAGAGGTATGGTTAATAGGCCAGTTTGATGCCCATATCTTCATCCCTTTTTGGTTTTTCATATGTCCTTGCCTGTTGGAAGTGATTGTTTTGTGAACTGGACTATTTTAGGCCTATACTTAATCTATCATGAATCTTGTACCACCTGATATATAATTGCCCAGAACGCCCAAAGTTTTCTTACTAGAAGAAAATACATTTCCAATAATAAAGTTTTATGGGATACCACATGTGTTTTAACATTCAGATTCAAGTTTGCTGAGAGCAATTTTTCTAGTCTGCCCTTGACGCTGTCTTCAGTTGGTCTGTTTTCAGTGGCAATAGGCCATTTCTCTGCTACTACTTTCTAGGAATTTGTTTTTCCCTCCAAAAAGTGAGCTTGGAAATGGAGCACGTAATTTTACTGAAAAATATCATATTTGAGAGGTTATTGCGTTAAATGCTTTCATCCTCTCGCATCGTTTTTGTTAAAGCCACTGTTCTCTTGGGAATGGGGCAAGGGAAGTTGGGAGAGGGGGAGTGGAAACACAGAAAGACAAAAGCAGCCCAGGAAACAACATGCTATCACTACTTTCTTAACTCACAGCACTTTCTGAAACTTTGTCAGGTGCCCTCTCCCTCTATTTTGCAGGTGGTTAGAGGCATAATTGGAGCCTAAAAAGAAATGTTACTGCTGGAGATCAAAAGTTAAAAACACCATTAATTATTGATAGGCCTGGATTCTGACAAGAGCATCCTTTGGGTCAGAGATGAGTTAAGAAGCACTTAACAAGCATTCCTTTTGCAGTTCTTGATGGAACAAGTAAAAAGAGATGGGAGTTTATTATCCAGATATATAGCTCATTCACTTAAAAAATCATGACTATGTTATGTAAAGCACTGTCTTATGACCAAACATTTAAAATGAAATAATTTTTAAAAACATGACCACCTAAAAGGAGAGGTGGTCATTTGAGCCAAGTGTTTGTGTTCAGAAAAAAAAGGTATTTGTGTTCATCTTAACCTGTATACCTTTTGGCCATTGTATTGAGAAAAAGCATTTTGAGGTCTTCACAACCTGTATTCCTTTTGGCCATTGTAGACAAATCCGAATTTCTCCTAAGTAGGTCACAAATAAGTTCTGATGCTGCTCGTTTCCATTTTAACAGCAACCCAGGAACAGACAAGCCATCTCTTCGAGGGAGATGTTGCTGAGTACCAGTTAGAGCAACTGTAGGAATCAGGCATGATGAGTTCTTGCTTTATTCTTTACCCCCCACATGAAAAGTTCTTCGCCCCCAGCGTTGCCTCAGGCCAAAGCCATAAGGCCATAGCCTCAAGCTCCTGATGAATCCTTATAGACCTCTGTGGTCAGAGTTTCTCAGGCAAAGTCAGCATAGAACAAATGCTTTTCACTTGATGTCTGCTTCTTGAAAGCTTAGGGCAAAGACATCTCTTTGCAAAAATAGAAAAAAAAATTGAAATTATGCTTTTATGGTCATCCTTCCCTTCTTCCCATTTGTGTATGCAGTATACACTAAATATTGTATTGCCTAGCAGGAAGTCAAATACAAGTGCCCAATGTGTCTTAAATAAAATAAGAGGCATGTTCATTTAGAGATTGTGAGTGATAATTCAACATGAAAATCTGGGGGCAAAGAAATGATCCTGGGAGCCCGTGGGCAATCCTGAAGAATTGGCACATGGGCAGTCAGCAACCTGGCTTGCCTTCATTACCAATGGGATGTACTTTGCCTTTTTTCTCCTGTCTTTATTCATTTTTCAACAGCCTGCCACATGCAATATGCCAAATCTCATATAAAAAAAGCTCCTATGCACGCACGCACACACACACACACACACACACACACACTCACACTGGAACTAAAGAACCTTCAGCGGATTCCGGCATAGACAGTAAAAACAGCCATCTGTACCAAAGCTCGGGATTTATTCAGTTACACTTGCCCGAGTTATTTGTTTGGCTTTGCAATGTAAAGAGTTCTGTTTTATTGTTGGAACCTTTCATGCTGTCGAATTGTTTTCAAAACTCTTTCCCCAGATGCGATTGTCATTTACCAACAGTGAGCAAGCACCAGCAATGGAACACAAAAATGTATGTGCATTAAATGGGCATTGAAATCTTTCCCAAGGTCACTTGCTAGCATCAGACTAAGATTTCTGGTATTTAATGGGAAGGTTAAAAAAAGTTTACAGGTTTAATGCCTGTGGCACACTGATCATTTTTCAAGGTTTTAAGGATTAAAGCTTCTGAGATTCTTTGAAGCAAGTTTGAACAAGGGTGTTGGGAAGCATGAATGGCAGGTGGCTGATCTATACAAAGTGTCATCCGGGTTCAAGCTTCTGGACATGATGTTATCAACAACCAACTCAGATTTCATGTTTGATCCCAAGGATTCTCACGTTGCTATAATCAAATCAGGTAGTGCAGCCAACTCTTCATTTAAAGTAAGGCTTTTTAGTACTGTGTATGCTTTCTATTAAACCACATAATTGCTCTCACATAGTATTTTTTGTGAAGAGCTCAAATGCTCATTAATATTTACACCAAAGAAAGGAAAATATAGAATAATAATTGAAAAAGGTAAAATATAATAATTAATTACAACACATGTAATTTTCTGATGCAAAACCTCTATTCTTATCTATGGCCATAATAGTGAAAGACCTTAGATCAAAATGGAATGATTTCATATTCTATATCAGAATGCAGTATTACACCACAATAAATTTATCACATGCAATCTTAAATTTAATGTGCAAAGCATGTAACAATCCACAACTCTTGGAATTGTCATGACCAGAGGTGAATCTGATACTTTAGTTACAAGCCTTGTTCAATATACACCTGCTGTAGAGGTTTCATATATTAAAACAGATGGATATGTATGTGTGTGTATATATAAATATATATATATTTATGTCTCTATACCTATCTCCATATCTGCCTTGGAATGTTGCTCACTTTGGTAATAGCTGGGCACGTTTTTATCCCAGTTCTAGTTTATAGTAATTATGAAAACTCTTGTTTTTCCCACAGATATTTATCTGCATTTGAACATTTTAAACATCCTTTAATTTGTTCCATTTAGGAACATTTTACTATATGAAACAATCCAGCAGAAGTCTACTTATGGTTTCTCAAAAAATATATAAAATATTAAAAATATTAAAAACTACTTATAGTTTCTCCAAAAATATAAAACGTTAGAAAATATTTCTTCCTTCTTTCCTTCCTTCCTTTCCTCCATCCTTTCAAATGTCAATGCTTGGTTAGGATTTGAAAATAAACTGTGCTTTCACTGTTTCTAAAAAAGAATGAAATTGGAAATTCAAAAGATATTACACAAAAGCATATCCAAATAAGACCCTGTATGAGATACATGAACGTCAAAACTGATGCTCTTAGTTGTAAAATGAGGCACAGTGCCATGTTGATATGTGTTGTTGTATAGTCAACTGACTGAAGTTTATCCTCTTGGTGTTTTTCCTTCCTGAATTATTACATGTCTCAGGTTCAGAAAGGAAAGAGATGTTGGGTCTTCATTTGTAAGTTGCACCCATAGGTGTTACACTATAGATACCCTTATTATCTTTTTCCCAAATGTTAGCCAGAGGACAGGTGTCCTCCATTGAGAGCAAGGACGGGTTCTTTTTCTGGATATAGCCTGAAGGGATTGGTTAGTTCTGGTGTTTGGTCCAAAAGCTCACTGTAGGCTCAGAGAGAATCTTTTCTTTTTCAACATAATAGAAATCCAGGAATCTCTTTTTATTTTGGGGAAGGAAATGGGGAAACAATCAGAACCAGGTCTTAGTTCAGTATGGGTCCCTGGATGCCTCTCTGTTTCCAGTTTTTTCTTCATATTTCCTTTCCATTATGAATTTGAAACATGGTGGGTTATGTTTTGTCTTGCAGGAGTTTCTTAAGTCTGGGAGCAATTAGCGCCTGGAGGCTAATAGCCTGTAGTATCCCAGCTGTGACTTTGGAGACCTAGCAAACTGCTACAAATATTCAGTGACCTAGGATTTGAGTGAGAGTGGGATGCATACCATATCCATCTATGAATGTATTTCTTTGGATCTGTTCAGCTTTGCTTTCCTATGAGTGAGACAATGACCATTGCTAATTTTTATGCTTTCTGAAAATATTGCTGTGTTGAGCATAAAAATGTGATTTCTTTGTGTCATAACACTGCTGCCAAACAGATGCATAGTTTGCATGTATCAGTGTAGCATTTAAATAAAAAAAGACAGTGAATTAATTGTATTTTAGATAAGATTTAAATCAACGAAACTGGAGTGGTGGGATGGCTATTTGGAATGTAAGAAGCCTTTTTCTTGTTGTGATTTACATGGTTTGCTGTTTAATTTATACTTGAGCATTTACTGCACAGTCTCTAACTTTTATTCTGTCTTTCAGAAACAATCATCAGATGTCAACTATGAACTAGACACTGTATTTGATATTTGGGTTCTAATGATGAATTTACCCAGTCAGAGAAATGTGGAAATACCAAGGGGATCCCAGGGAAAAAAGCTAAGACATAAGGATTAGGAAATTGACTTTTTATCATGCCAATAAATATCAAAACACTTGAAATTATTTGACAAATAGGGAAAGTTAAGGATTGGCTCCATAAATTCCTGCAAGTGTTCAAAGTATAGTTATAGAGGATATGTAGAGGGTATTTCATGTTTACAGAGAATAGTAGGAGGCTCCAGGAGTCAGGTCTGTTGCAAATAAGAATTGGGTTTCACATAACAAACGTTTTGACATTAAAGGTAGTAAAGAGTCTTTTTAAGGGAGGAGGTGAATTCTCCCTCCTTCATCAAGGAACTGAATGTTGAGCTACCTTCCTACTCTGTCTTCCATGATTTGGGTTTTATCTGCAGTAAATGGAGAGATTGGACCAGATGTCCCCTCTTGGTCTTTTCCAACTTTTATGATTCTTTGATACACATGTTGGAGAATAGCTGTGGACAAAAAGTAATTTGCCATTACTTGGTTCTTTATAACTTTTCTTTTCTACTTAGTTCAGAGTGAACTGAGGCTTAGGGGGAAAGGAGAGTTGAAGATGACAGTGAATTTCATAAAGAGCACACATCAGTGCATTGCAAGTGAGGACCTGACTCATCACACAACTCTTGTTGAGTTATCAGGCCCCATCTCATTCAAAGATTCAGCATGTCATCTCAGGGGTGGTTCCTTTTCAGTGCAGCATTGCCCTTTGCAATGCCATAATTAAGATTGTCACTGTTTTCCTTATAAACTCCTAATTTCTGAATTTATAAGTTAAGGCTAAAAACTCCTGAGCTGAAGCGTGGAAACTGCAATCTGATCTTTGTTGGGTTTTTGTTTCTGCTTTTGCTTTCATTTTGGCTTCTGAAGATGAAGAGTAAGTCCAGCTGAGCTCAACGAGGACCTGATGTGGAGAAAATTAGACTGAGGATTACCCTTCCAGTTTCAGCTCAATTTTGCTTAACATACTTCCAGCTTACAGACTCTGAGCCTTTAAATCTCAGACATATGCTGTAAAGGACCATTTATAGATAAACAAGGTCTCAGAGGTTGTGAGTGTCTCATTTTGACCATGTTTCATCAAGTACACTCTATGGGTTAAATAACTGGAAGTCCTTCCCTGGAATTAGTGAGTTTTTATAATTAATTTCTTAACCATTTCTTTTCTTTTCTTTTCTTTTTTTCTTTTCTTTTCTTTTCTTTTTTTTCTTTTTTCTTTTCTTTTCTTTTTTTTCTTTTCTTTTCTTTTCTTTCTTTTCTTTCTTTTCTTTTCTTTTTTTAAAAGAGATTATTTATGTATTCATGAGAAACACAGAGAGAGGCAGAGACACAGGCAGGGGGAGAAGCAGGCTCCCCATGGGGAGTCTGATGAAGAACTCAATTCCATCTTAGCCATTTCTTAGCTTTCCTGCTCATATGGCTTTATGCCACACCTCTAGTAGTCTAGTCCAAACAGCATCTATTAATTACGATAAACAGGCCTGATAAAAATAGCAAAAGAGAATCAATTTATACATATCTCATTTGGTTTGGATGGAAGGAAACTGGGAATACTGACTGCATCGAATACTGCATTCAAAAAGCCACGAACAAGCTAAGTAGAAATAATACCTGAGTCCCAGTTGGAATCAATTGAATTTTACTTGGTTTAAATTCAATGATTTGATGTATCTCTCAAAAAAAAATATTTTTTACCCTAGGCACTCAAAGAGTCTAAATATAGGAAAAGATTACAATTCATAAGGGTGTGAAAACCTGAAAGGTAAACCTTCCTTAATTCTTGCCTGTTGCATTTGTGTGTAGGTGTATCTGACCCCCAGACCTAACAAAAAACAAAAAACAAAAACAACAACAACAACAACAACAAAAAAAAACCGTCCACTGCGTTCTTATATATTTTCCCCTTTTCACCCAGGTAGATAATCTCACCATTGAACATGAATCCCTGTGCTTCTGAAGCTCTTGATTCTTTACTTTTTCACATAAAACATAATATTCTCAGAAAGTACGATTTGATTTTTTTAAAAAGGCATTTTTTTTAAATGCCAGAAAGGAGATGTTTTATGCTTCTTTTCTGTCCTTTTCTTTTCAATCCACATGAACAAGCTTACAAGTTTTATTTTTTATTCTCAGTCCAACACAATTTCATGATTTTCAAGCACTGATTTAAAAAAGAGATAAATAAAGCAAGGTCTGTCAAGCTTTGGGTTTTTTTTTTAATATTTTCTTTTATAATAAATTCTTTTTCAAATGATGCCTGTGTGTATATTTTGACATAATCATGGGTACAAATGTGCAAAGCCTGAAATCTAAAATGACACTGGAATGTCTTTTCTTGTATTAGCATTATTTTAGCATTCTTACAACAGGGGGTGGTTTGGAGAAATGCAGAGGCTTTCAGTTATATATACACCTCTGATTATTATTCCAGTACCTCGAGCTACAGATCCAATCTCATATCATGATGGATGCATCTCTCAGAGTTGAGAAGAAGTGTTGGCAAAGAAAAGGGCTTTCAATAAGGCAACCATGAGAGCCCAAGATGTAAAATTCAAAATCGAATGCCATGGTGTTAAATGATGATCTAGTTTTCCTTTGGGTTTCTGCAGCAACACCTGAAGTCTATTTGGAGCCTTCACGGGTAGCGTCATGTATGAACACAGTACTAAGAATCCGGAACCACAGTGACTGCTTCAGTCATGCTCTATGTTGCATTCTGATCTATTCAGTGACTTGGAGAAAGTCTGGTCCTGAGAGGATGGAGACATATAAATCAGCATGTCCTAAAGAGGAAGAAGAATTAGGCAAATGTGGTAGGAAAGGAAGAAAATGAGCCTATTGTTCTCGTTTTATTTCAGGTATTCTTCCATTTGAGGCACAGCCAGGAAGTTGCAGAGCAGAGATTTGGGTGCTGGTCTTAGTAGAGCCAGTATAGAATGTTCTCACAAGTGTATTGCCATCAAAGTAACTGCAGACACTGTCAATAGCTGAAGATTTTTCCACACTTAAACTGAAGAAGCAGGGATGCCTGGGTGGCTCAGTGGTTGAGCTCAGTGGTTGAGCATCTGCCTTTGGCTCAGGTCATGATCCTGGGGTCCTGGGATCCAGTCCCACATCGGGCTCCCCATGGGGGAGTCTGCTTCTCTCTCTGCCTGTGTCTCTGCCTCTCTCTTTCTGTCTCTCATGAATAAATAATATCTTGTTTTGTGTTATGTGTTTATATATGTTATGTGTTTATAATAGAAATGTTTGGTCTGTGACAGTTAGTAGACTATTTTAATCTCATCATTGGTTAGAAAACAAAAAGAAAGGACTAAAAAGAAGGAAGAAGGTAAGGGAAGGTTCATTCCTTTGAGATGTGATACTGCACTTTTGAGATTCCAAGTTTGAAAGGAGAATACTCTTCATTAGGGTAACAGGTAACCGATTATTCCCTGAGCTGTGCAAATTAACTGATTAAAACCAAGAGGTGAGGAGGGGAAAAGGTACTGCCAGATGTGGCTGTGGCCCCAGGTGGCAGATTCTGCTGGACAAAGAGCCTCGTGGAGGGAGAAGCTGCCACACAGCAGGAGGGCAAGAGGGAACTAAAGACCCATTTTGGTTTTGTTCTTGGATTTGCCTGAGCCTGGATGTGAGCACAGTTCTGGTAAATTCTGGCCAACAGTCCTTAGGATAAATACTCCTCCTTTCATACCAGCTGGTGAACTACCGATGGACCCAGTGCCTAGAGGTTAGAGGTCAGCTGTCATTTGTGGACCCTCAGCATCTTTGCACCTGTTTTATTAAGTGAAAGTATTGAATGGTGTCTAACATCTCTCTAGCTTATAAAGTGCGCTGTTCCAGAGGATAAATTCTATCTGTCCACTTGTAAGAACTCCAAGGTAAATCGAGCATTATCAGGTTTAGATCTTGCTGTCGACATGCACAAACTGATAATGATTTTTATAACACTAATTTGTGGATTTTTTTTTCAGAATCAAATGAATCAAGTTAAAACCATTTGCAAAAGCTATTGTCACCTATTGGTTCCTTAGCATGGGTCACTAATTTTCTTCGGAATGTGACAGGGTGTTTAGGGAGAAATCAGGCTAAAGAGAGCTGAGGGGGACTCTCCCTTGAAAAGAAATATTTCCATTTATAATGTGCCTGAGTAATTCTCAGGGGCAAAACCCTGGGATAGAAACCATAAGGCTTTTCTAGAGTGTTTTCTCCCTTTACAGCTTTTGTTGTCATGTACTGAAAAACTAAATTATAATCTCACATTTTCTTCCTCCCTCATTCTTCTTGCCTCTAACTTGTGGAGTTCTCAACTTAAGAACTTATTTTCCCCTTTCAAAATGTTCATTAAAGCACAAATGACTTTCTCCCTTTTGATGTTGCCAGAGAAGCTGAAGCACTCTGTAATTAAGCTTCTGTTTTAAAGTATTTCTCTCAACAAACACAGGCTTCCAGGACTAAGACTGCATAATAGATGTTATTAACTGTACATATAAATAGGAAATGTGTCTTGCAAAGCATTATATTTGCTGAATGAGTTTGCCTTATTCCAAAGTCATCTCTTTACTAATGACTCATGAATTTTCTTTCCATTATTTAAAAATAATGTAATCATAGACTATTCTGTAATAATTTGACATATCTTATATTCATATCTGAACCTATTAATTAGAGACAGCACAGGTATTTATAATATGTCTTTATTATTCAAGGTAATCCCTTTAATCCTATTTAAATGGCCAGATAAAAATTAATCCTTTCAAACATCTTTATAAACAAACATTTAAACTCATCTATTTTCATCTTTGTTCCCCGCACCTACCCTGAAAGCTTTCATGATTGAGGTTGATAGAAGCAGTAAACAAGCAATCCGGGAAGAATAATATGCAAATTATTTTTCTTTGCAAAGAAATAATACGCATTTACAAAAGACTTCTCCCAGTCTACAGGGGCCTAAACTCACAGAGAATTATTTTAAAGACTTCAGTAATGTCCTTAGAAATTATTGTTGCAATCATTCTTAGGGCACAGGGTAGTTGTCGGGGTCCTTGACTCCTATGATGAAGCTGTCTGTCTCATAAAATTAGCAGATGTCTATTTGAAGACTTTTTGGCCCAAGAGAACCAGGGCAGTACAAGGCTTTGAGGTTTCTCAGAGGGTCCTTTGGACGAGGCGTTTACTAATGTAAAAATAACAGAGGGAAGCCATGTTGAAGGCAATTTTGGATACTTTTTCCGACACTGTGATCCGCACACACGCTAGGTCACTGGAAACAGGAGAGGAAGCAATTGTTTTTCCCCGCTGTGAGCAATGGATTTGAACATGGCTCACACTGTTCTCATGCTGAGTTTTCCTTCCCTTTCTTTTCCCCATAACACAAGTGTAAACTGAGCTCATGCAAGTCCTTTGGGCACTAGAAATAACACAGCCTGTGCACAAATGAACTGATTATCTGATGTCATTTTTTTCCCTCTAGAATTATGCAGAATTAAGTAATGATAGCTTACCTAACCGGAGAAAACTCACACATAGCACGTACTTATTTATTTTTAAAATATTTTTGTTATATAGAAAATTTGAGAAATAAAGTCAAAAAGAATGAAATAAAAGTCATCAGTGATCCTAGAACTAAGAGATAACCATGTTTATTTCCTTTCAGGCTTTAATATGGTTGCATAATTGGGATCATGCTATAGCAATGACATTATGCCTTTTTTCATGTTATTAATAATTAGCTACATGACATCTCATCTCAAACATTCCCTCTTCTTATGTCCTGTGAATTGCCTCTCCCCACCCCAACATCTTTCTTTTGTTTTTAGCTGAAGATGGTTTTTAAAGTAGTGGCTTGGCCCATTTTGGGGAGTTTCACTATTTTCTTGGGTATCTCCCATGTATACATGAGGTATACATGTTAACAACCTTCTGTTTGTTTTTCAAATCTGTCATTTATTGCAGGGAGTCTCAGCCAAAACTTGAAAGGGTAGGGGGAAAATTATTTGTTCTTTCCTGCAAAGCTATTACCTACTTGCGAAAGATCATAATGGAATGACAAATTTAGGGGTTCCCCATTGGGTTTCTCTTCACCAGGAGGAAATGCAGTATTGGGGAAAATGTTCAGAATCTCGCAGAATTAATTCTCCTCCTCTACAAAGAGGCTTGGCTGTACTGGTAGTGAGGAACTAAAATAAGTGATACAAAGCTCTCTGAAAGAAAAGGGAAATATAGGGAGAGCAGTTATTAAGAGGTCTCAGGAGGTTTAGTAAATAGGCTTAGTATATGGGCCAAAGTACTTAATATTGCTCATTTAAAAATTCTTGAAATAATGAGTTTTTGGCTTCAGGCCTCTGAACAGGACTGGGGAAATGATTTAAAACTCCAGCATGATCTCTTAGGAATGGGTGAGAGAGGCTTTTATCTATGGAGACAAAGGACATTCAACAAGTTTGGAGAAGTTAAAGTAAAGCCATGGTTCAAAACTAAGGATATAGACAATTCTAGCTACATTCTTTTATTCCAGTTATCTTATTCTTGCTTTACCATTAAATATTGGGTTGGAGTTAGGAGTTGCCTGACCTTGAGAACCCACAGATGAACCTGATGGAAAGGTTTGTGTGTCACCAAGGGATCCAAGACTATCTGGAAGCCATACTTGTCCAGTGGAAAACTGGAGAGACTTTTAGCTGCTCTCCAAAACCCATTTCCTCTTCTTCCTCCTACACGAATGGACCATATTTTCCAGTCTTCCCCAGTGTAATATGGCCATATGACTGAGTTTTAGTCCATGGAATGTGCAAGGGAGGGATGTGAGCCTTTAGATAGGCCGGCATCCCCCAAACTATCTAATGTTATCCTCTGAGCTCAGGTAGCTTTGAAAGCCTGTTGCTGAAGACGAGGAAAAGGGGACAATCTTAGCCTCTCACTTGCTCTTTGTATTAGACTTCTCCCACCACACCTCTCCAAACTGGAACCATCTTCTGCCTTTTTGTGAACAACAAATGCACTTCTATTGTGTTTGAGTCATAATTCATTTTTGGATCTATTTTTTACAGCAGTTATCCACTCTAAGTTTAGGGAAGGTCTTGACAAATGGCAGAGAAAATGACCAAGCATCTCTAGGCTTCTTCATGTCTTCATTGCTCACAATATCAGGTTAAGAGAGAGATCTGCTCTCTTTCAACAATCTTAAATATCATGTGGGAAAGTTGTTGCCCTTTTAGTGTCTTATGTTCATTCTTAAAAGATGGAAGGCCAACTCCTCTGCCCTTTAAAACCACATGGTATTGGTTGTCAATGAGAGAAAACAAATGTGTTTCCTGAAGGATGAACAAGGCTTCTAGGTAAGCAAAATAATTTTGAACAGTATAATCTGAAGGTACCAATACAGATAATTCTCTAGCATATATAATATGATCACGTTAGTGTAAATATTTTTAAATGTGTGTGTGTGTGTATGTGTGTGTGTATGTGTCTGTTTGGGGCAGAAAATAAACTTAATTTTCCATCTATTGTCTGAAAATTTAAAATGATATTTATTACTTCATTTATTTTTCAATATCAATGGTTATATTTCATGAGATGACATTGTGGGTCAGTTTGTTTCCTACTTTATAATTTTAATTATGAAAATTAATTTTATAGTGATATAGGACTTCAGGAATTTTCCTTACTTAACATAGTGAATGTGGCTTGTCTTGACCTATATCCCCAGTACTTTCCAATGTTGCTAATATAATCTGAAGTAAGAAGTTCAGATTACTTTGAAATTATTACTAATTATTAAATTATTATTTCTGCCATTATAGATGAAATCCTTAAAAATTTTTTATTTTACATTAGATTTTGTTTAATATATTTATAAATGTAATTCTTATTTAGTGAAATTAGACATTAATTTAGTCCTTTATTCTCTGACTTATGTTTCTCCTTTGATTCACACTGCATGATCATCAGGAGGATTTTTTTTTTTAGTAGTTTTTTTTTGGAATATAGTAATATATATTCTGAGCCCTCTGTTTGAGAATATTTTTTCATTGCCTTTGTATGTGAAAAAAATAACTTGGCAGACCATGGAATTCTTGGATCTCATCCTTTCTTACTCAAAACTCTCAAGATTAGTCCCATGTCTTCTGGCACTCAATAATGAGAAGAATGCTAAGGCTGGTCTAATTTTTTTTTCTTTGTAATTTTTTTTCTTGCCCAATTGTTGAGAGGATTTTGTATTTACCATTGAAGTTCAAAATTGCTGCCAAGATATTTCTAGGTATTGGCTATTTTTCATATACAGTATTCGATCAATTATAAGATATGCACTTTTTCCCATCTTAACATCTCTGAAATTAGGATACACATAACAATCAATGATTAGAAAATCATTTTATGTCATAGTTTAATTGGCAGCATTTTTTCTTTCATACTGAATCTGAAAATAGTAGTATATTTTAGAATTGGTGGAATTTCAGATTTGATGAAATAAAAGCTATAGTTTCTACCAATATATACTATTTATATGTGTTCCTTCCCTGCCACCTCCTTGACTAAAGGAAAACATATCACCACCAAATATGTCTCTGCCCTTTATCATAGCCATCTCTTTGATCTATTTCTCTGCTCTTTTCTGTGCCATATGTGGATATTAGTTTTACTATTGTATCCTTTATTTCCCTGGATATGTTTTTATGTTGATAAGTATTTTTATTTAGATATCTTTAAAATTAATATTTTAATGAATTTTAATTCATTTAAAAAAATAAAAATGATACTTGCACCTGGTAAAATTCTCATATAGTACCGAGTATATTATTATATTAGCATAATGTAACCTTGACATACGTAAATCTGCCACAGTCTTTCTGACTACTCTATACTTCTAATTTATTTCTAATACTTTATTTAACCATTCTCTCAAAAGGGACATTGAATTGTGTCTAGCCTTTTGTGATTATAGACAATGTTACAATAAATATCCTTATACATAAGTTTTTCCATTTCTGTAGGTGATAACTGTAAAATGATTTCTTTTTTTTTTTTTTAAAGATTTTATTTATTTATTCATGAGAGACACAGAGAGAGAGGCAGAGATATAAGCAAAGGGAGAAGCAGGCTCCATGCAGGAAGCCTGATGTGGGACTTGATCCCAATACCCTGGGATCACGGCCTGGGCCAAAGGCAGACTCAACCACGGAGCCACCCAGGTGTCCCTATACAATGATTTCTAAAAGTGAATTGATAGGTCAAAAAGTAGCGTGTATTTTAAACTTATATAGATGGTGCCAATTGCCCTCCAATGAGTTTATGACATTTTTGTTTCTGACAATGGTCTTTGAACAAGCCTTTTAACCTTGATACTTGCTGCATTGTATATTACCAAACGTATTGTCTTTTCCTAAATTGAATTTGAGAAACACTATTTATGGGGTTTTAATACCCATTTCCTTAATTCTAAGAGGGAGAGTTTGAGCAATTCTCATGAATTTCTGTAATCTGTTGTTTTTTGTTCATGTTCATTACGTTCACGTTTTTTCTTATTATTTTTCCCATTATATTCATTTTCTTATTAATTTATAAGAGCTTATTATATTTTTTTCATGAAATGAAATACAGGAATTTTTAATGTTTTTTTTTGTTTTGTTTTGTTTTGTGATCTACTTAAAGCAGCCTTACTCCAATATTCTTCTTCTTCTTCTTCTTATTTTTTTTTATAAAGATTTTATTTATTTATCCATGAGAGACACAGAGAGAGAGGCAGAGACACAGGCAGAGGGAAAAGCAGGCTCCTTCCAGGGAGCCAGATGTGGGACTCTATCCCAGGACCCTGGGATTACGATCTGAGCTGAAGGCAGATGCTCAACCACTGAGCCACCCAGGTGTCCCTCTAATATTATTTTCTTAAATAGATAGCTTGTTCTATTACTGGTACAGGTCCTTTCTTTACTTGTATAACTTGAGCCCCTCTAAAATATATTTTAGTATAAAGAGCTAGATATAGATATATCATGTTTTTTATAACATGGACACTCTCACATCATTTTATTAAATAATCACTTTCCCCAACTGTCCTGATTTTAAAAGTCATATTAATTATAATCTAATATTGAATAATGCATTTTCTCTTACTTCTAAACTCTGTGTTCTCCTCAATTGATATGCTATATATTCCTGGATAAACATCAGTTCTAATTTCTATAGCTTTAAAATATGTTTTATTATTTTGTATGAATGTTCTACTTAGATTCTCCACTGCTTTCCCTGCCACACACTCAATTTTCATGACTGCTATCAGGCACCACCTTTCCCTCCAATAATCATGTTGATATTTACATTGAAATTACATTTGATTTATAGATTCATTTTTGGAGAATTTCATCCACACTGTATTGATTCATCTATTTAAAACAGGTTTTATCTTTCTGGTTTCTCACCTCCTTCAGGTTCTTTAACAGTTTACATTTTTTTTCCCCCAAACAAGTCAGTATTCCTTGTTATATTCATCTCTAGTTTAGTATTTTTTGTCACTTGTCAAAATGTGGTATTTCCTTTCCTTATATTATCTAACTTATTTGTGTATGGGAAAGCTATTGGTCTTTGTATAACTGAAAACCCTAGAATTATTATTGCCGAATTATTATTATGCTTTAGTTGTTTTTTTTTAGTTGATTCCCTTGGAGTTTCTATGATTATAATCATATTGTTGTCATATAGGAATAATTTTGCCAATATGTACATCTCATGTATTTCCTTCAGTTCTGATTGGTCAGAATTTGTTCCAATGGGTTGGTGTATGACTCACACCGCTTTTAAAAATATTTTTGCATGTTACTCCTGTGTTACATGACACATTTCTATTCCTCATCAGAATAGAAGGCATATGTGGTTCACAATGAGACCTTAGAATTTTAATGCACTTCATGTCATGATTTAGTATATATTTCTTTCATTTTCATTAGCTGCCTCCAAGGTGATTGCTCCTTTACTTTGACATTCCCTCCACCTGCTTCTCCCAAAGATGGCTCATCTGAAGGCCATCCCCTAGGGTTTGCTTCACCTAATACTACACATTTCAATAACACTTTAATGTATATTTATAAAAAGTAAAATAATCCTTGCAAGGGTGTATAGTAACATAACATAACCTGGACAGACACAATCTACTAAGTTCTTTTTAAGTACCGTGTCTAGTTATTTATAATAGCTCATTTAGGTAGTCTTTTATAAAAATATGTGGAAAAGCATTGTTTTGACCAACGTGTGTATTGTCCACACCATCAGATGTGACTATTCCAACTCTGACACAGCTGCTTAGGCCTTTTGCTGATTTCGCATCTAGAACCTCTAAGAAACACTGCATCCTCTAGGAGAAATGTAAAACTTTGCACATACTCTCAGGGCTCTTCTTTCTTTAGGATTTCATCCTAAATTCATTGTATTTGGCAGCTTTTTAAAAATAACCTGAGACCCAGGATTGTGACTATGTTCTTAGTTTCATAAGGATGGAGATTACTGTTTTTATCTTTTTATTCTATTTTATTTTATTTGCAATGAGTGATACAAGTGAAGAGAAACTGAAATGATGCCGTAATCCTCATTCCTAATGCAGCTGGTTTGCTTTATACTTTATCTTTAATAATGGTCTCTTTCATCTTATCTTGTGTGATAAAGTTTATGTTTTCATATGTTTTATTGAGAACACAAAGTAATGCATTTGAAAATAGAGGTATTCTTAATTTTTCTTTTCTATTTAAAAAATAATTTTTATTGGTTTCATTCCCTCTACCTCATTAGACCAAGTTTTCTTTTCTCCTATGCTACAGATTTTTAAAAATATATAATTGCTATCTAGTTCGTCGTTTGCTTTGTTTATACTTGAAAGCAGGGAGAATTTGCCAGGTCTTGCCAAACAACAGACTGTCTATAATCTCTTTGATATTTTTTATGGTTAATGTGGGGATGGGGTGGAGTGTTAGAATACACTGTTCAGGTTTCTTGCTGGAAATAACATGATGTTCATAGCCCCCAGCTAAATGTGTAGTCTGGCAGGCATTTATCTAATGCAGCTTGGCTGGTTTGAGGTGAGAGTAACTTTGCTGTTGAGTGGTATATGTCTCTCTCTTTACTAGTTGGTTCCCTAGCTGTTTGCATACCAGAGTTCTATAGAAATTTATAATTTTTAATTCTCAGAGGCAGAAATTTGACTATTTGCTAGAGTTTTCCTTGTAGAGTTGTTTAGCCTCAGGTGAGCCAACTCACCATTTTAACATCCACATCATAAAAGATCCTTATGGTTCATTGTAGTCCAAACAAAGTAAGGCCAGTGAAATGCAAAGCAACCTCCATATCTTTCCGTGGTTGTTGCTATAAATGGCTAACCCTGAAAAGGAAACCCATTGCTTTATAAATTATTTTAATCCTACATTTATGGAATTATTAAAGGTTTTGAGAGGCTTACTGTCTTTTATTGAATTTCATGGGGGAAATTATAGCCCAACTCAGTGTTAAAAAAAAATGTAACTATTAGAAGATTAGGATATTTTTTCCCTACTGAGTCGCATGATTTTTTTCTCACAAACTTCTTGAAGAATTTTTCTTTAGCCAGAAATTTATTATCTGGTTTCTTTCTTGACTGTTTTCTGCCTCTTGACTTTGTTAATACTCCTTTAACTATTTTACTGTTGTGCAATTCAAATTTACATCTGGGTTGAGCAAAAGAAGCAAGCAGAGAGAGGAATCTGGAGTCGTTGGTTTTACATAGTGATTTATGGTCTTGCATTTGTCTCAGCAACACTCGGAAATGGTTGGACCTATTTCTCTACTACTAAGAATAAGTACAGGATCCTCTTATGTTTGGTGGTGATATTTCTATTTCTCAGCAATTATAATACTTTCATCTAGGCTTTGAGATGCTAAAGTCATTTACAGAAGTGTCAGAGCTGGTGCACAAATATATTCAACACAACTCTCCTTTTAAATGGAAATTTTCCTAACAGTTGAGTTGGTGCCCGATTTGATTCTCTGTCAAATGCCTGTGGTTTGGTAATCCATGCCAGGCTTTTACCTTTATTTTCATAAGTAATCAAATATTGTTTGAATGTGCAAGTTAGTCTAATTCTATATTCATTCACTGAACTAAAATATCATTCTGAGAGACTCTAAAGTAAACGATGCCCTCCCAATGTCTCCCTACCTCTGAGAATTGGATCAGAATGCAACATTCATTTGCCTCTGTCCACACAGGCAAAATGAAGTGCAGAACTGAATTAATTAATCAGATATTTCAGATAAAACTAATTTTATTGTTTTATTGAGGAGAAAGTGGGAGTTTGAGGCTAGAATTTTCCTTTTTTTATTTATTTTTTCACATTGGCTAAATTCAGCAGATAGCTAACTGCTCAACTCACCAGATAATTGGCAGCTCCTCTTTGTGGATGTAGGTGTCTAGTCTCGGTCTTTTAAGTATTCAAATTCTTGGAATAAAATCCTATTAGATGTAGAGTTACTCTTTCCAAAAATTCTACTCTTCTCGCTGAATTTAAACTTTTCTCCCCCCGACAGGTCAATCCTCTTTGCTTTCAGGATCCTAATTCAGCAAGAAGGGCTAAGTTGATATTTAAAGCCACTCTCCCTAAAATGCCTCTCATAATTTTAACAAAAAAAAAAAAAAAAAAGACAGAGAAAAGAAAAAAAAAAAAGAAAGAAAGAAACTTTTTTTTTTCAAGATTTTATTTAAATTTGAGTTAGTTAACAAATAGTTTAGTATTATTAGTTTCAGGGTAGTGATTCTTCAGTTGTATATCACACCCGGTGCTCATTATATCATGTGCCTTCTTTAATGCCCATCACCCAGTTACCCCATTCCCTCACCCACCTCTTTGTTTCCTAAAGTGAAGTGTATCTTATGGTTTGCCTCCTTCTCTGGTTTTTGTTTTGGTTTACAACTTTAAAACCTATCTCCCTCTCTTTTCTAGGTAGATAATTCCAGCATCTATGAATTTCATCATTGGCAAGGTATGTGATGGAAAACCATTCTCTTCTTTAAGTAAACCATACAAGTTAAATTTTTCTTGGAATTAAAAATGATAATGTGGACATTTAAAAACATGCCGGCAGTTGGTCACTGAGATTGTAAAGAAAATATAATGTTAGTTGACAATGAAGAGATATCCCGTGTATTTCCAAAGTATTTACCATTTAACTGGGGTTGAAGCCTAAATGGCCTAGACTCCAAGAATATTCTCACAAATACTCTATCAGACTAATTTGAGGGGGAACACGGAGAAAATGGGTGAAATTAATCAGATCTTGTGGAGCGAAGTAAGAAAGCCTTGGGAAGTGGTCTTTAAAGGCAAGTTTGTAGCTTACCTGACAACAAAACAGAAACAAAAACAAAAACCAAAAAATCTAGAGTCGACTCTTTGTAATGGTGGGGGCTGTCAGATATAAAATTTAGGAAAGAAAGAAGGAAGCCAGGCTATATGAAGTCACAGAAAACAGAGTTAGTCTGAAACAATAGGTGTTACCTCAGGAGAATAAAGGAATTAGGCCAAGAAGTCAGGAGTTGCTGCTGTCCTGGCTCTTAAATTCACCCAGATTTTTGGGTGGATCTAAGGCACACACTTCCCAAGTGTTCCCGGAGCTGCTGTGTGGCCTTGCCACGTCCAGGACGCTGACATAAAGAGAACAGCAGCTGCTAAAGTAAAATTTACACTGGTCTGGTCATAAATGCCGAAATGGACAACTCCTTGGGGTTCATGTTTTCTTCCTTTCTCGGGTCAAGTTGAAACTAAGACATTGTATTTTAATCTCTTTACTGTGTAAAACTACCCAGAAAGGAATATCCCGGAACCCCTTTTCGGCCAATAGCCAAGAGAGCAGCGGATCTGTTCAAAGAATACTCTTTTTTTTCTTTTCTTTTTTTTCCTGTGATAGATGCTTAGCATCGTATACCCTGAGGAGGACCATGAAAATCAGCGGAGCTTTTGAGAGGAAATGATCTGCTAAAATTTTTGTATATCAGATATTAAAAAGAGACAAACTTTGTTTTCTGTAATAGGAGCTGTAAAGCAAGTAGCAGGACAACACTTCCACTTACTCTGATACACAAATACAAAGGGAAATGGCACGGCACGTTTGAACGGCAGTAAAGTTAAGGTGTTTTAGTTTTTTGTTTTTTTTTTTAAGATTTTATTTATTTATTCATGAGGGACACACACACACACAGAGGGGCAGAGGCACAGGCAGAGGGAGAAGCAGGCTCCATGCACCGGGAGCCCGACGTGGGACTCGATCCCGGGTCTCCAGGATCGCGCCCTGGGCCAAAGGCAGCGCCAAACCGCTGCGCCACCGGGACTGCCCAAGTTAAGGGTTTTTTGACAAAATAAAAATACTCTATCCATAGAGGACGCAAAGCTTAGCGATGAGGTCTTCTTAAATCATTGTACCTTTAGGTTTTCAACTCTAGAAGTGCTGGAAGAATTTGGCACTATTCATGTATTCCTTGTGCAACTACTATGTTTAAAATGCTGGGAGGAAACCAGGGCACCTGGGTGGCTCAGGGGTTGAGCGTTTGCCCTTTGCTCAGGGCATGATCCTGGGGTCCTGCATGGAGCCTGCTTCTCCCTCTGCCTGTGTCTCCCCCTCTCTCTCTGTGTCTCTTATGAATAAATCAGTAAATTATTAAGGAGGAAACCAAGATGGATCATATGCAAATCCTGGTCTCAGGAGAGCTCCATGCTAGTAGTCAAGTGAAGGCAAAAATAACTGGTGCTTAAATGCCATAAAAAAGTACCTGGGATTTAGGATTAGAATATGTAACAGGCAATGATTTCTTTGAGCTGGGTAGATTCCAGGCACTATAATGAAGAAAGTGAAATTTCAGCTACACTTTGAATACTAAGTAGCTTTTATACAGACAAATGGAACAAAAATCACCTCCAGGCTGGGGCAACAAGCTTGTCTATTGGCGTCCTTGTCTACCATCGGAAGTATAGTACTTGGCACATAGTAGGTGTTTAACAAATATTTATAGACTGAATAAAGTAAATGGTTTATTTAGCAAGAGCATACTGTAAGGAGAAAGGAGACAAAGAACACAAGGTGGGAAGTAATGATATCCCAACGGTGACAGTTGGGTTTCCTTCTCTGGGCAATGGACAGTCCTCAGGATTTGTATTTTTTAATTATGTCATTTAAGCAAGGGGAGATGAGTGACTGTGGTTCGAAGACTATCTTCTTTACATGGTGGGAAAATGTGTGTCGATGAAGTGGAAACACTGACAGTAAGGGAGAAAACACTCCTCCCTGATGGATAAACTATAAAACAATTACACAAAGAATCAGATTTGAGCAATCATGCTCTGTAGCAGAGAGAGACTTGGGCAGCAGATTTTATTTTATTTTATTTTATTTTATTTTATTTTATTTTATTTTATTTTATTTTTTTGGGGGGGGCGGGGGGATAAAGGTCTTTATTCAACAAAGTTATCTCACTTAGTAGGGCAGCAGATTTTAAATACCACTCTTCCACAGCAAATATTTTCACATTACAGAGCCTGACTTGATACGATGTGTCTGAACACTCACCGATAATAGACTTTTGACCAAAGTTGATGCTGTCATGAAATGTATGTTTTTATGTCTGTATCTGCCAAGTAGTTGACACACTTCTTGAGGTCAGGGAGTACATCTTGGTTGACTTGGTGTCTCGTTTGTCTTCACATGCTTGATGTTCAAAGTCTGTGCAACAACTGATTGACCAGTAGACTCCCCATATTCCAATTTTCTGATGCCCTGCATACCTAGGAACAGATAGTTGCTAAGTCAGCTAAAGGATTAGTCATGCCACCAAGAAAAGAAGTTGGGTCTATGTGTCAGTCTCAGGGAACTTTGTTGATTACATCTTCCCATGACCAGTAATTCCTTTCTCCCCTTGCTCGCAAGATCGGACTTCTGAGCTTGCACAGATTAGAGGATCAGACCCTGGATTATCACAATTTTGCAAAGTAAATGCCATCTTGTGTGCAAGAGAGGAGGCCTCCTCCAAGGACACCCTAATCTCATCACACCTGATGATGTGTGGTGAGAAAGGGTTCATATTAGAGATATGAAATAAGATATAAGAAAGGGTTCATATTAGAGATAGTGATTAATTTTATGTTAAATGAGAACAGAATAATAAACAAAGGTGCCTGAGTTCCAGAAGGAACAGCCTAGGCTAGTGGAAACAAGAATTTGCCGTATTCTGAGTTTTCCCTTTTGAGATGTTAAGAAACTGTCTTTTGGCCTATAAGGATTCGACTAACCTAAATGACCTGGGAGAGGCATGGTCTATGCTTGCTCTTTAATTCCATGACACAGTCATTTCTTTCCGCCTAATTTTCTTTTTGTGCTTTACTAAAGAATGAAGGCAAGCTTTACAAATGCATTAATAGCAAAACAGATGACAACTTTAGTACAGGCCCCATTAGCCATGTCTGTATAAGCGCACATGCTGAGAAAGGAGAGCATTTTATTAAATATCACCTGAAGACAGCAAAATAGCAACAGCAGAAAAGAAAAATGGTCACTGAAAAATTTAGTGCTGAGGAGCACACACTATATTTTTTACCATTTGCCATATTTACTGAAAAATCAATTACAGATCTCCCGTGGTATGACCGTGATGGGACAAACTCTTATTATAGGCTAACATCCTATTACACTGGTTCATTTGTGTAAAACTTTCTGCTGGATCGGCAAATATTAGTTGCATTGTCAGGAAACAATAGCTGGGGTCTTCCAAGGATGAGAAGGTAAGGGGCATCTCTGAGAATGGTGATATTTAATTACAGCTTTATTTTGTGTAAATATTCTACTCAACAAAAGATTTGAGATTACTTCACAAAATGTACACAACCCAACAAGATGGAATCATTCTTTAAAACAGACAAGGGAATGCAGTAAAGGACAACAATATTAGAAGGATAATAAGAAATTAGAATTGAGACTAGTATCCGCATCAAATGTTGGGAGTATTTTTACTCTTGAGTGAATTGGGCCATGCATATGGCTTTAAAATTTTGAGCAGCCAGTTTAAAGAAGACTCGATCAGCTTTATGATTCACAGCATTTAATGAGATTAAAACAAAACAAAACAAAACAAACCAGGTCATTGTTCATGAATATTCTGATTTTTCCCATTCTATGCCCAGAGATAAATTTCTCTTGTGGATTTTCAGAGGGGGAGAGAGAGAGAGAGCGAGCGAGCACTAGAACATGGGAGACTGTATTCGTACTTTCACAATGAGCTTATGTATAATTTTCTACTACAGAGCTGGGTGGAATTATACTCCAAAGCAACAAAGTAATAAATCTTTGGGGAACTAATAGAATGTGCTTGAGGGGTGATGCTTCCTACTGGAATGGTATAATGAAAGACAAATTCTAAAGTATACTAAGGACTGGATGGGCTCTGCATCCTCTTGAGGTTCTCTCCCCCCCCCCCCCATTTCTCTTATTTTCTTTTTTATTTGGGCTTGGGATTTTTAAGTACCTGGCTAGCCTGACTGAGCCGTATGCTTCTACTGTTAGTCCTGCCGGGAGTAGGATCAACATACTCTTATGGGAACTGGAGAGTGGCAAAAGCATCTACCTGAACAGACCACTCTGCCTCCCCACCGAGGTGACCCCAGGATGCCCCAACACTTTCCTCAGTAAGAACAGTCCCATTAAGGATACAGAGAAGCATATTGGCCACGATGTTCAGAGAGAACCAAATTCTTTTGGCAGTATCACATCAGGGAGTAAATAAAAACTGATTTATGTTCTCATAAAATTTTCAGTGTGAACTGACAAAGACAAATCAAATAGAAATAACTCCAATCTCTGAAACTTAAGTCTGAAAATTAGTAGCACAAGCTCATCTGAGGGATGTAGAATTTCAGAAATTGAGAACATGGGAATGAAAAGATCAGGGGAAGGAGATGCACTCAAGCCTCCTTCACTCTCTACTCGTTCTTCCTCTGTGTACTTGAAACACCTGCACCGCATGCTCAGATTCGTCTGCCTTATAATATCCACCATGGAACTGGAGCCCTGTGATGAAGTGATTCTCTTCCTTTTAGGTCTCTACAGCAGCAGCAACAGCAATTTTGTTTACCTAACATGGTAGCAAAGTCAATATTGGTTGAATGAATTGATATTGCTGTTTTCCCAGCCCCATTTGTGTAAGTAAAAATCCCTTTGCTAGTTTAGGAAGAGCCAAAAGTTTTATTCCTAAATTGGTTAGCTAGTGAAATATTCTATTTGCATTATAGATTTAGGACTGGGTTTAGACAGGAAGAAAAATTAGGGGAATTTTTAACAAGTGTAAGAGTCTAACAGTTGATAGGGAAAAAAAAAAAAAACCTTAACAATTTTTTCCTGTTTTGCTCATCCTTTTTCACATATTTGAAATAAAACAGAACAAAAACAACTAAAACCTCTTAGTCACACCCTTTTACAATTTATGCCATCCAGCATTTAATCCTTGGCCAGTGAAGACGAGGACTTTGAATTTGGATGCTGGTCCAGTGTTGGTGCGATGTGGCTTCCAAGCCCAGAAACAAGGCTCTGCGGAGAGCGGGGTGGAGCCTTGGCCTCCGCAGGTGACGTCTGGGTCCGGGTCTGGGAATTAGGCACATTGGCCCTGATTCTCAGCCGGTAAATGGGTATCCTCCCGACAGTTTCAAAGTGGCTCCGGCCGTGTTTCACTTCTCTCCCTGTGGGGGGCTAATCTCATAAAGATTTCAGCCACACAAGCAACAGTGTCTGGGGTGTAATGATTGCTTTGAAGTTTGTTTGCTCGCCAGTGCATTTAAAGCGTTTAAATGTTCCAGGAATAGGATTAGATGCCCCAGTGAATTCATTTCATTTACCCCCAGCAGTGGTTTCCCGATGCTAGCAGAGGTTTACATGGTATCAATTTAGAGGCATGCTGCTTTTGAAGATTTTCCCCTTCACCCTCTCAATTTTCTACCTCTCCCAAGGTCTCGCCTAGAAAAATATTTAGGGGTCAGGGCTCAATAGAAAGGGGCATTACTGTTAGGCCCTTAGGGCACGCTAAAGATAATTTTCTGAATCATCTTCGGAAGTGTTGTTAGCTTACAAAGGAGAAGGAAGAAAATGAGAACAAAATCAAGGCTACTTTATACTTGTGCAAAAATTAAAGCACCCTCCACCCCCAGCCCCAACCTCTGGATCAGTGGTACCTTTGAGAAGTGGAGAATTTTGAACCCGAATCAGTGCACTACCTACGTGGCCGTTTCCTGGCAGATGCCCTTTTCAGCTTCACCCTTTGGAGCTACAACCATACATCTTCAAACAGCCCACATATTGTCTTTGAAAATAAATGGTTGATTTTCAGTGGGCCCTCGATGCCTAGCATCTCTTTTATACTTAACCATGACATACTGATTCACCATGCAAGAAAAAACAGATTTCACCTCTCTCTCCATGTAGATGGAAGGAAAAAGTTCTCCTCAGCTACTGTGTCCACTGCCAACGGTCTCTGGGACCAGCAAGAATTAATATGGAGGATAGCTAACATTCTACATGTGGGGCATTTTCATGGAGCAGGATTTTCATGTGTTGGAAATGTTATTATTTTTCAATATCCACACTCTCCTAGGTAGCTCAAATGATACGTTGGGTGGATATTAAACCATCAATTGTCAGATAGAGTTAGCTGAGCTTCTGCTCTCCTTAGAGGAATGATGTATTTCTTAGACACTTTGGTTTTGCTATTTTTTTCTTTTTTTTTCTAAAAAGATTTTATTTATTTAATCGTGCGAGACACACAGAGAGGCAGAGACACAGGCAGAGGCAGAAGCAGGCTCCGTGCAGGGAGCCCAATGTGGGATGTGGGACTTGGTCCCAAGACTCTGGGGTCACAACCTGAGCTGAAGGTGGATGCTCAACCTCTGAGATAACCAGGCATCCCACTCTTTTTTTTTTTTTCTTAAAAATAAATTAGAAATAAAACATACTCATTTTAGAAAACTTAAAAAAATAGGGAGTTATAAGGAAAAAAATTAAAATAACAGGTACATTTCCACAAGGTTGATAACCACAGTTAAGTTATTAAGATATTTCCTATTTTCTATCATGTATGTTTCCATAATTATGATAATGTTATAAATGAATGCTTTTTAGAAAGATATTATTTACTCATTTGAGAGAGACGGGGAGAGAGTATGAGCAGAGTGGGGCAGAGCAGAGGGAGGGGAAGAAGCAGGCTCCCTGCTGAGGGGGGACCCCACAAAGGCCTTGATCCCAGGACCCTAGGACCCCAGGACCAGGACTCAAGCTGAAGGCAGCCGCTTAACCGACTGAGCCCCCCAGGCGCCCCTTATAAGTAAATGCTTTCTTCATGTCAGTTAAGCATTTTCTCATGTCATTAAAATTATTATTCAATGCAATTTTAGTGGCTGAAGAATATTTCATTAGGTGAATATACCATAGCTTCTTTCTGTATTCCTTTGTTGCTGTTGTTGTTGTTACACATTTAGAATCTTCCCAACCTCTTGGTGTGCAGTTTCTATGTAGTTAGAAATATTCCCAATGCTTTGATTAGGCTGAATTTCTACAACTGGAATTACTGGGTCAAAAGTTCTGAACGTTTTAAGGATTCTGATATATATTGTCAAACTGTTTTTCAGAAATGCTCTATCAAATTATGAGATGTTTAATGTTAAAAATATACTTATTAGCCTTTTTTTCATGTTCCTTGCCCAAACCCCAGTCATTTGTCTATTTTTTTTCCTTTGAGGATGTTTATGTTATTCTTAATGATTTTTTAAAAATTTGTCATATTAGGGTTATTGTCTTTTTCTGTGTTTGTTATAAACATCTTCCCCCTGGGCTGAGAATTATTGGATTTTGCATCTCCCAACACATTCTTATCTTGCTGCCATAGCTTCTGAATAAACTCATTTAAATGGCAGATGTTGGAATTTATATAGATTATTAATATGAAAAATAGATTATTAACATGAAAAATAACTTCGTACTTAGCAATTATTAGTTACTGTTTCAGCGTTATGGAGAACCAGCTACAAACTTGCTAGAGGTATGACAAAACATTTTCTAAGGGAACCAGACACATTTCATCTAACTTGGTCCTTACTGGATGCTCATGCTTCTTCCATTTTCTCCACACACCCCCCACTCCCCATTAACCACCTTATCTCTGTTTTTCCCTGAAGGAGAAAACTTTTCTTTCTTTAAAGCAGAGTGAGCAATCAATTGATCTTCTTCTCCCGCTGTCTGGTTAGATTACCCAGGGACCTGCGGCACATCTTTTAGAGTATAGTCTGCTTGCCACACACAAAAAGCTCTGCATGCAGAAACTGCTAATATCACTCTGCTTGATCCTATTTTAAGGGACTTTGCAGCCTGCCACACTTGGTGTTATGATGCAAAAGCAACTCAGCCCTGTGACTTGATACTCCGTACCCTGAACACATTTTTGTCTAGCTCATTAGTCTCTGTGGAGATACAGCTCTAGATAGTTCATTCATTATGCCAACAGTGAATTGGTATCCTCCCTCTCTCTCTCTCTCTCTCTGTAGTTATTTTATAGTTGTTATATGCTTGAATATTCAAGGCAGTGGCCAGTTTTTGTTTTTTTTTTTTTTTTTGGGGGGGGGGGATGACCCCAGAGAAGTAAGAGTGAACTGCTTTTGGCCTTGAGTTTAGAATTTCTCTTTTCCCATAGGCAACACCAGTATACCACCAAGATATAGTTTATCCTCCCTTGAAAACTGGACTTGGCATTTTTGCTGGGTTCTTGCAGACAATTGATAATGGACAGCGTAGCTTATAAGGCTCAGATACCAGACAATTGGAAATATCTGTTGCCTCTCCTGTGGTTATTTATTTTCGGTGCTTTTGAAAAATGATAATATGCTCATTTACACAATTACAGAAGGACATTAAGGTTATATTTTAGGGTAAAAAGGCTTGTTCCCTGGAATGACCTATGGGAGAGATTATGGAGGTCTTCGACTGTAAACGGTGAAGCAACAAACACCACTTAAACTAGGCTCTGCTTCCTAAACAAGTATTTAATCTCCTCATTAAAGATATATGAAACTAAAAATCAATGAGCTCCGGTGGTTAGAGCTTTTTAGTGGAACTAATGGATACACCTTGTCTAACATTAGAAACTTCACTTGTGGTTTACAGCTGTATATGAGGAGAAAACATGAATCTAGAAATAAGGTCTCTGGCCAGAGTAATAATTGGGCTGTGAGTTCTGGATATGCAGGCCTCATAAATATATAACGTATGGAATAATGTATTGCCAATGCATATTCTCTCACATTAAATAGATATAGTGAACTCTTACTATAAAGCTCAAGATTAAAGTCAGCAAAATTCTGCTTGGATACATACCCTCCTGAGGCCCATTAAACTCTTTAACTGTGTAAATTTAAACCTCTGACACACTGACATCATGAACTATTTAAACTGAAAAATATTCCGTAAGACTTGTTTGGAGATATAAAAAACAAAAAACAAAAAACAAAAAACAAAAACAAAAACCAGGCTTCCTTTCACTGGGCAAATATAAGTAAAATGCTGGCATCTTTCATGTAAATAGTATCCTGGTCATTTGGACAAACATCCAGAGCCTGAAATGGATCTCATATCAAAGATTTTACCAACAAAGCTACAGTATCCTTAAGAAAATTTTAGGACATTTATTACCTATTCATTAGGCTACTAGGTTTCAAAGTCCTTTTTTTTTTTTTTTTTTTTTTGTCTATACATGTTCTAAACAGTGCAAGAAAAAAATAAATAAACACATGAAATAGATTTTTAAGCTCCTTGAGGCCAGAAACTGCATCTCTTTTTCAAAACCTCAACTGGTGCTCGCTTCAGAGTGGGCACTCATATTTTAGTTACATTAGTGAATGGAGCCTGGTGAAGGTAATATATGCAGGCTGGCTAGACTGTGAATGGAGGTAGCAGTCTACTTTGGATGGTGAGCCAGATACCATTGCACATAGTCCCGACTCAATTCACTGTTTTCAGTCTTTGCTTCATTGGTCTATGAAGAGATACAGCCCTAGGCCTTTCATTCATACTTTTGAAGCTCTCACTTAGTAAGAAATGAAACCGCAAAACACAAAACTCCACTAAATTTGCAACCTGACCAAAGTCACACTTGCTCTTCATTCTAAGCATACAGCCAGGTATCCGGTAAGAATTACAGGACAAATGTCCCCTGCAAATGGAGAAGAGGGTTCCATGTAGCATTTTAGTAAGGTCCCTTTTTTCTCAACACTAGGGAGATTTCTAGCACTACAGGTACAGAAAGTTTTTTTTTTTTTTAAGATTTTATTTATTATTCATGAGAGACACAGAAGGAGAGGCCAAGACACAGGCAGAGGGAGAAGCAGGCTCCATGCAGGGATCCCAATGTGGGACATGATCCCAAGACTCCAGGATCACGCCCTGGGCCAAAGGCAGGTGCTCAACTGCTGAGCCATGCAGGTGTCCCAAGGTGCAAAAAGTATTAATAGAAGTTAATCAGAGGGCATTTTTAAGAAGTCCAAATGAATTGCAGCATTAGTAGTTCTAACATTGCACAAGATATCAACGCACACAACACCAAATTAGGAAAGAGAAGCTTTCCTATAGGCTCCCCATATAGAACAGATATCTAACCCTTGACCATACCAGTGAGGGTTTACACCAAAACCTAGTGCGGAATCCCTCAAAATCCCACGGTACCTATGTATCTTTACATCTACAGTTATCTCTTGCTTCTTCTCCTTCACATGTTTAGTAATCTATATATGGTTGATTTGCTAGAGTAGGTGCATTCCTTTAAGTGAGTGCTTTTGCTATTATTATGAAATCCCGACTTTAAAGAATCTGTTTGGCCAAGAGGACTGATTCTTTGTCATTATTGTGCTTTCCCAGTGAGAGCAGTACAGGTGAGCACACCCTTACAATCCACTCTTAATGAGCTCATATAAAGTGGCATGCAATGATGAAACACCATTCAGGATGATTCATTATAGGAAAGTCATCCTGAGGATAACCAACTGTCTGGGCACAGCTGCCTGGACTTCTTCAAAAGTCATCATAAATGACTCACAGATCCTCGGGTCATTTTTCAATTTCAGTGAGCAGAATTATACTCACCTAATGACAGCACGAGAGAAGTTTTGAATCTCAAAATAAGGAGCAAGGAAATTTAGCTGAGGCCTGGCTTATCAGAAATACCTAGAGACTGAAAAAGGAAATACTTAGGGATTGAAAAAGAACTCTTTGCAATGAACATGAATTGATCAAACGTTTGTAACTAGGATGCCAAGTTCCTCTAATATTGCTTTCATTTTGTGGAGTCTAAGGAAAGCAGAAAGCAGAACCTTCTTGCCAAGAACATAGCATCCCTACTAATAAAATACCCTATCTGCTCCCAATCTTAATGAATTCTGTCTGCAAGATAACCTTTAGAAAAAGAATGAAACCTGTCTTTTGGCTCCTTGATAAGTGGTTTTGTTTTGTTTTGTTTTATTTTTTTAAATGAGTTGATGTGATTTTATGATGGCATTTTCAAATCATTATGCTTACTAATGCCTGTTCTTGTTTTATGTTTTATAGCCTATTCAACTCTATAAATTTATTCTGATAATTCACCCTAAGGCAATTCAAAGCCAAATATATAAACCAAATATATAAAGTACATATTATTGCTGTGAGGGCATGCTTTTTGGTAAAGAAGACACCACCGAGTATGGTAAATGATAGCCATATGGGGTGGAAAGAGAAAACAATTGTCCATAATTTTTAAGAGAGGAGTCAAGGAAAGGAGTGAGAATAAACCCTGCTCATCACGAAGTATTGAAAGGAGGAAAAAAGTAGCTTTTAAAGTTACTCAGTCTGTAAACAGTAGGTTTATTGTAACAATGCAGGCAGTTGTCTCCTCCTTTAAAATCCCACTTTAGCAAGACTCCTCACTGTTTATTGAGCTTTGCTTTTACCATCTTCTTTACGTTGAAACTTGTGTTTAGACCTCAGCTCAAATTATCTTGTGAGATGTCCTTTTCTGAGGATCTTATATAAAGTAGCAAGATCTTTCACTTTGCATGCCTTTACCTTCTTCTTCTATTTCTCCACGACGTACTTACCTATCAAATATATATATATATATATTCATATATCTTCATATATAATTTATGAATCATATACATTTCTATAGTGTTTGCCGTCCCTTAATATAATAAGTTGTGTAAGAATAAAACAACTTTGATTTCTTTTCTGGTTTTGGTGCATTAGACTTTGCCTGGTGCATAGCAGGTGCTCAAAATATTTTGCTGAATGAGTAAAATTATGGACAGATGGCAATGAAAGATTCTTAAATAAAATCTTACTATTTAGAAAATAAATGTACACTTTATAATACATTCGCAGTAAGCAAAGTCCCTGTTTACTTGTATGTTTTCATTTTTGATGGCTTAACATGCAACCTTCAACAATAATAATTCATGTCATGTAAAATAAAGTGTGTATTCTAATAATAACTTGGAGTTCTTTTGCATTAGCAAAATATAGGGTTTGCTATATTTTGGGAGAGAAGGGGGATCAAAACATTACTATTATTAGTTGAAGATGAATACACAGTAGAAATATCTGAGAATTGAATACTGTTTTAAAATGATGTGCTTTGCCAGAATGTAATTATTACTAATTTATTTTTGTAAGAAAACTATATATATATAACAGAAATTTTAGATCACGGTGTAAACACTAAGAAAATGTACATCACATTTTATTTTTTCATCAGAGGTAATTAAAGTTAATTTGATACATACCTTCTATAAGTGTTTTAGAGGAGGTTTATAAAGAATTGGCATTATAGTTTTGAGTATTTTGAAACTTGCTTCTTTTTTCTATTTAGTCATATTCAAAATATCTTCTCATATTGTTAAATGTTATTCTACATGACATTTTGATAGCTTAATAGTATTTCACTTTATGGATGAAAATTATTAATTCTGACAGTCCCCTGTCGTTGGACATTTATATTACTTATGACCTTTCTCTGTTACAAACAAATTGCAAAGAACATCCATATTGTAAACCATTATACCTACCCATGATTGTCTCCTTAGGATGAATTTCCGTAAGTGGAAATTCTAAGTCATAGGAAGTATATGCTTTTCATTTACTTTATACTTAACCTCCAAGTTATTGCTCTGAAAGATTATAGCATGTTATTCTTCCTACTTAGTGTACAGAGTATAAATATAGTAATTTTAGGTAATGAGAAGAAAATGTTGATATTTTGACGGCTAAGATCAAAGTTTATTTTCAAATAAAATTGTCTTTGTTTGAAAATTACTTTAATTCATACTTACGTTAGAAAGTAAGCTCCCCGAGGGCTTAGAAGTCAAGAGTTACTTTGTATGAGTCCTGAATTAGTTGGTAAGTGAAATTCCATGGAGGTGAGGAGTTTCAATGGTTCGTGAATATACTTATTAAATCAAACAAACAGAAAATACTACTGTATAGTTGTTTGCATTGCTATTGTAGGAACCCATCTCATGTAAAGTTACCTTTACTCATAAGAAGCCTGTGTGTGTAGTTTTTCTTAGCCAAAGTTGAAGGGAGGTTTGGGGGTCACTATTGAGCAGCATTTGAGTTGATAAATAGGGAGACTGGAACCCAGGATAAGAGGGGGTTATGAAAATCAAGTCCTCAGGGAAGTGTTGGACTCTTGGAAAGGAGCTTATATTTCCCATTTCATTGGGACAGTAGAGACATGGTGATGGTTGAGTCAAGTTCATTAAAATCCCAGAGATATGGAGGCTCACATCTAATAATTTGGCTTATATATTAGTAAATTCTAGATAACATTTTTGAAGATCTTTTAACATGAATATTCAGACTGTCACAGGAAACAATATTCAAAGCCAGTTCCGCTATTGTTGCCATTAGATCAAGGATAGTGAGGAGAGCGGTGCTTGGGTGGCACAGTTGGTTAAGTGTCAGACTCTTGGTTTCTGCTCAGGTGGTGATCTCAGTGTCATGAGATCGAGTTCCCGGGTTGGGCTCCGTGCTCAGCGGGGAGTTTGTTTGAGTTTCTCTTCCCCTCTCTCTCTTCCTCTGTCCCTCCTGCTTGTGCTCATTCTCTCTCTCAAATAAATATGTAAGTCTTAAAAAAATAGTGAGAAGAATGGAACCTCTTAATTCATGTTTTTTTATGGGTCATGATGAGATCAATAAAAGTATACATTGACTATGTAGACAGATCAGCATGAAGAAGCTGAAGCTTGGGCAGGGTTGCCAGATTTAGCAAATAAATATAGTTCATGTTTATACCAGAGACTTGTTTGTTTCTCTGTAATTCAAATTTAGCTGATATTCTGTTTTTTATTTGGCCTTAAGCTTGGGTTTCTTATGAGGATAAAGTAACCATTCAGGAGATGCATAAAATGATAACAATGTGAATTATATTTAAAAAATACAGAATTTTAAATCAAACTAGTAGATTCAAGGACTTGCAGATGACAGTTCTATGAGATGAAGGTCCAGTGTAGCTGTTGTCTTTCTTGAATAATTATTTCAGGAGCCAAGCAAATTTATATTTCTAAATTGGGATTCGCAACACTCTTTATTGGCCTGTGGCTAGGGCAGTTCAAGTGGGCAAGACCCTGAGGCCAAGAGATATAACCACTTAAATGGAGACCTACAAAACTTGGGTTGTATCAACCTCTTGAAACATAAAATGCCACTCATTGGCTCCCTGAATCTGCCTGTCTTAACAACAGGACAGATGAGAACCTCAGAATTTCTCTAATATAATTGATACGAATACCCAAGAAAGCTCAATGTTTAGATCTCTTGCCCTTGTAATATTGAAGAAAGCTACTGCCATTCTTTATCATTATTATTTATAATGTGTTGTCTTGATCAGCTAGCTGCCAAAAACAACTTTATCAAAGTATGATTTATTAATCTCTATTTCCATTATTTTAATGTGTTATATCCTAGCAATTTAACACATTGCATTGCTGTTGGAGTTAGAGACATGGTCTTGAGAGACCCTACTTCGCCACTTCATCTATCAAAATTCCACCTCTAAGTATATACTCAAGAAAAATGCATGTCAGTGTTCTCACAGACATGTATAATAATGTTTATGGCAACGATACAGATCCTCTTTCTGATATTGTAAGGCTTAGTAATACACAAAAACTAGAAAAAAAAAGTCACTCAATAATCATGAATGCATGTCAAAAAAGATAAACAAACTAGAGCTATATGCAACAACATGGATGAATCTCACAAAGACAATGTTGGGTGTAAGAATCCAGGCGCAAAAGAAGATATATTATATAATTCCATTTATGTAAAGTTAAACAGGCAAAAATAAACTATAAGGTTGAGAGATGCAACTTAGGCATAAAGGTAAAAAAAGCAATTTCCATAAAACTTTCCATAAAATCAGCATAATGACTATGAAAAGGATAATGAAAAGGAAAGGGTAGTGATTGGGAAGGGAAATGAGGGGGCACACATGGGGCCCAGGCAACATATTAATTCTTGATGTAGTGTACAGGTGTTTGGTTTATGAGAAATCATTGAGCTGTGCATCTTTCCTTCATAGGGCCTTTTTGAGTGGATATTTCACAATCAAAATGTTTAAAAATTAGAACAAAACCAAACTTCAGCCCAGCTAGAATGAAATGATAGGCTCTTTAATTTATTGGAGCATGAATTAAAGACATTTTCACATTCTGCTCATGACCATGAAAGGTGCCTTGGTTGCCTCTCTAATATTAAAAAAGTGATATGTTCAGTCACGAAAACAGCATCTTTAACAGGCTACCTAATATCTTGTAGATAAAAATAAGAAAATAAGAGATGAATCACTGATGATATTAATTACATTCATGTCTGATTTTGTTTTATTTTATTATTTTTTTTTCATGTCTGATTTTAAAGCATCTCTTCAAGACACTGAATGAGATTCTTTCGAAATAATAAAACAGAGTATCGGTGCTGGGAAAATTGGACATCCACATGCAGAAGAATGAAACTAGACCACTCTCTTGCACCATACACAAAGAGAAACTCAAAATGGATGAAAGATCTAAATGTGAGACAAGATTCCATCAAAATCCTAGAGAAGAACACAGGCAACACCCTTTTTGAACTCGGCCATAGTAACTTCTTGCAAGATACATCCACGAAGGCAAAAGAAACAAAAGCAAAAATGAACTATTGGGACTTCATCAAGATAAGAAGCTTTTGCACAGCAAAGGATACAGTCAACAAAACTCAAAGACAACCTACAGAATGGGAGAAGATATTTGCAAATGACATATCAGATAAAGGGCTAGTTTCCAAGATCTATAAAGAACTTATTAAACTCAACACCAAAGAAACAAACAATCCAATCATGAAATGGGCAAAAGACATGAACAGAAATCTCACAGAGGAAGACATAGACATGGCCAACATGCACATGAGAAAATGCTCTGCATCACTTGCCATCAGGGAAATACAAATCAAAACTACAATGAGATACCACCTCACACCAGTGAGAATGGGGAAAATTAACAAGGCAGGAAACAACAAATGTTGGAGAGGATGCGGAGAAAAGGGAACCCTCCTACACTGTTGGTGGGAATGTGAACTGGTGCAGCCACTCTGGAAAACTGTGTGGAGGTTCCTCAAACAGTTAAAAATATACCTGCCCTACGACCCAGCAATTGCACTGTTGGGGATTTACCCCAAAGATACAAATGCAATGAAACGCCGGGACACCTGCACCCCGATGTTTCTAGCAGTAATGGCCACGATAGCCAAACTGTGGAAGGAGCCTCGGTGTCCAACGAAAGATGAATGGATAAAGAAGATGTGGTTTATGTATACAATGGAATATTACTCAGCTATTAGAAATGACAAATACCCACCATTTGCTTCAACGTGGATGGAACTGGAGGGTATTATGCTGAGTGAAGTAAGTCAGTCGGAGAAGGACAAACATTATATGTTCTCATTCATTTGGGGAATATAAATAATAGTGAAAGGGAAAATAAGGGAAGGGGGAAGAAATGTGTGGGAAATATCAGAAAGGGAGACAGAACGTAAAGACTGCTAACTCTGGGAAACGAACTAGGGGTGGTAGAAGGGGAGGAGGGCGGGGGGTGGGAGTGAATGGGTGACGGGCACTGGGGGTTATTCTGTATGTTAGTAAATTGAACACCAATAAAAAAAAATAAAAATAAAACAGAGTATCTTTTTAAAAAGATTTTATTTATTTATTCATGAGAGACACACATAGAAAGGAAGAGAGATAGGCAGAGGGAGAAGCAGACTCCCTGCAGGGACCCTGGTGCATGACTCAATCTCAGGACCTTGGGATCACGCCCTGAGCCATAGGCAGATGCTCAACCACTGAGCCACTCAAGTGTCCCTAAAATTGAATATCTTGCATAGAGCTATTATTTAGCAATTGAGTTTTATAGTCATCCCCAACCTAGGCTGTTATTCAATATTATTAGCAATATATAAGCCCCACGTTCTGTTGAACAAAATGTACAACATGGTTTCTGACAGTAAGCTATTAATTTTAGCAGATGTACTTAGAAACTTGAAATTGTAAATCCTTTTTCTTCTTTCTGATAAAGTTAGTCAAACAGATGAAAAGCCTACCAAACCAATGAACTGGGTTCAAACTCTAGATTTATAAACACTTGTATGAAGATATATGCACTTAAGTCCTTTTCTACACCCTGCCCCCCACCCCCCGCCCCAGTCTTGGCAAGGGCAATACCACCCACAGATTGGCTCAGGCCTTTAGCACCAAATCCACTGCTAAGATAGTGGTAGAGCCCCACCCAGCCTCTTAGCCTGAATTGTAAGGTGGGAGGTGTCCATACTCCATCGAGGCTCCTGGCAGAAAGAAGAGGCTATAAAAGCCAGAGTCAAAAACATGCTCACCACACGTTTATGAATCAGCCTTCTCTTTTCTTTGATATGCATCCTTCAGAGTGTCAAAGGCCATGGGCCTCTTCTACTTCAAAAGGTTGATATATAAGTATATTCATGAACTAACACCACCTCCTTGCCTACCAGCTCTTTGTGTAAACAGTCCCAAGGCTGGGGTATCATTAACCCCACTTGCACTGAAGTCCAAGCTGATATACTTTGACAAAGAAGGACACAGTGAGTCAGTGGCTATCCTTCCAGCTGAGCCAGCTCTACATGCAGAAGGAAGAATAAGTCCTGACTCCTCGTTCCCATGTAGCTCAATGCAAACAGACAGCATCCTACACATTTGGTCCCAGACTGGCCAGATGAGACAACACAGTTACCACTGATTTCTGCAAACATTTTTTCTTCCATCCTTAGCCTGTCTGTACTGCGTTTGAGAGATATGAATGACAATATAGAGGTCAAAAAGACACTCTAGTTCCAGTACATCAGACAATAAGGACACAAACAAAGCTTCTTTTACCAGCTTCCATTGACGCATGAAGAAACCCATTATTGGGCCATTTGTATGTTTTCTCTAAAATGGCAACCCTTGGCAGTGATGTCTTGGTAATGATATGTTACAATGCCCTGCAAAGAGCTCATACAGGAAAAGGCTGTGGAAGCGTTGTCTCCCTCCTATTTGGAGAAAGGTCAAACTCATGTCACTCTTGCTGACATGGCATGAGTACTAATCTCTGCACTTCGAAGTCAACCAGAAATGGAGTGGGCACATTAGACAGCTTGTTCGGGGTTCCTGACTGCACTAATGGTAAATTAGCTCAGTACTACACATGCACAAGCAAAAATCCCAGTTTAGACTTTGTTGCCTAAAGTACTGTAATGATAATCCTAAGGCCTGTCATTACGTCTGAAAGTATAGTCAAATGGCTATGACTTGGCAGCTACCAGAGGATAAAGACTCTTTTGTTGGGGCAGTTTGGCTAGATCATTCTGCACTGTAGGGATGTTGATGAAGACCACCTGAGAAAAACAGGAGTGAGGACAGATAAGGAAAAACAAATCGGACTGGAAATGTTTCCAGAGCTTCTAAGTTGTTTGGCAATTTATATTTATTGACTCAATGTAAGAGTAACTACAAGAATGTCTTAGTTTAGGTTCACCTGCGTATGATGACTTCCTCTCTGATTTTTAACCTGAGAATCCTTAACAAGACCGATGTATAGTTGTGGAGAACTGAAGATGCTTAGTTGTCCTGTAAGAGTTTTATTCTTTAGATAGGACAACAACTTTAGGCAAATGAATATCAATCTACTCTATTTAAAGTATGGTCTCAGGTTTTGTTTGCTTCTGTTTTTTTTTTTTTTTTTCCTTTTTACAAAGTGTCCATATAAGATATTTATATGTATTTTTCAGGCTTCAGGTTTTCTTTTTTTTCTTCTTCTCTTTTTCTACTTTGTAACGGAAGAGAGCCAGCATTTCCCTTTCTTAAATTTTGGTCTTCATTTTTATCGCACATTTTGTTGCTCTAAAGAAATCATAGAGTGTTTTGGGGGAGTGTGTTCTATATAATTAATTCATTCTTGCAGTTTTAAAACCCTTTTTATTCCAAGTAATATTTAGTGTTCTATTTTTTTCTTTCGTATTTTTTGGGGGAAATTATAAATACAACAATGCAACAGTATTTTCTTTTTGCTTTTCTTTTATTCATTTGTATCCAAAATTTATTATTGATGTTATATTGCGTGACTTTGGAGATCTGTCATCAAAATTCTCCTTCATAACGTATTCCAACGTTCCACAACAGTTTGGAAGGAACATTTCACAATCTTCATTATTATTATATCTGTATCACCTAATGTCAAATCCTTATATCACAGCTTGGTTTAACATCCATAAATAAAATTAAGTATTAAAGTTTCCCAGGCAAGTGGAATGTTAAGGATTAGAAGAAACCAAGGAGAGGCTAGGATTGGTTCCATGGTGGCAAATGACAGGGGAGAAAAGATGGTGCCTGATTTACAAAGGTTTGGCTTAGGACTGAGTTTATGATGGTACAAAAACAATATGCTTTCAGTGGGAAGTGAAACTTTTGTATTTGAGATTTTTTTTTGGCGGGGGGCGGCGTGCTGTTGATGCATGGCACAATGCTCTTGTGATCCTGGGTGGGGCAGCAAGCTGCAGTTCCCAATAAGCTGCGTGACGAGGAGGGTAAACAGCCAATACCCTTACAACCATTATGCACCCATATAAGCCTTCTGTTTTTCACTTTTAGTACAGTATTCAATTACATGAGATAGTCAACACTTTTTTATAAAATTGGCTTGTGTCAAGTGATATTACCCAACTGTAGGCTAATATAAGTGCCCTGAGCATGTTCAGGGTGGGCTAGGCTAAGCTATGATGTTGGGTAGGCTAGGTATATTCAGTGTATTTTTGACTTATGATATCTTCAACTTAGGATGGGGTTTATGTCCCAATAAAAGAGAAAGATGTGTATTCACTTACAGTTCATCAGTTTCTGGGTGAGGTGTGGAAAACGAGTCATTTAGCTCTTGGCTGTTGTTACTGAGTCCTATGACATAAATAATTTGGGTGTTTTTCAATGACTAATATAGTCTTTAAGAGTAACAATTAAACACAAGAAAAATGCTCCAGTAAAGGATGAGAGAGGGAGGGAAGGAGGGAGGGAGAGAAAGAGAGACAGAGAGAGAGAGAGAGAGAAAGGGAAAGAGAGAAAGGAACACATTCAATACACTTTTTCTTGCCATTCTTTGGTTCCTATTTGGTCTTATAGTTCTTGATGGCAACCAGCTTTTTCCTATCTGTGAAATTCTAAAAATAAACCTTTATAAAGCTTTAAGTCATTTCAGGAATTTGTGCTCTATTACATTCAATCTGGGAGGTACTTCAAGGAAGCTCTGAGTATTTTGCTTTTTGCCCTTTGTCTTTAAGGGCAGTGTAATAAAATGGCTATAATAATAGGGAAAGGAAATGGGGAAGAAATCATGTGACCAAATGACTTATGGGGAAACATGTTTCCCTGGTGTTCCTATTCATTTATCTCTACTGTATAATGCATTTTTCTTGTTTTACTGGGTAATTAAACCTTCAACACTCCCAAGTTTGTGAGGAATCTGAATCCCATTATGGGGAGATGCTGGAGTTTGATTCCCTTGTATTATTATCAAGAGTTGGCCTCGTTCAAAGGGAATGCTTTTGATAATGCTTGGAGAGGTCTCTAAGGAGAGTCCCTACTCTGGGCAAGTTAAGCACTGTCACATGTCTTGGCAAGGTTTACTGAACTTTTAGGTTAATTCCTACAGCTGTTTCTCCCCCTCCCACCTAAAATTTTGTTTTAAACTTATTGCCTTGTCTGCTTCTTAATAGAGCAGGATCATTTTTCAGAGGTAGAACGATTCTCTTCTTTCAAGTTACATTTTTATGAAAAGGGAAAAAAGAAGAATCCACATCAAAGCCCTTATGGGAGAGACCACAGGTTTTCTGCATGTGTCTGCTCTAGTAGAACAGTAGTCTGATATCAATCCTAAAAGATGAATTACTTAAAAGTTACACTTTCCATTCTGACCTTTTGGATTTAAAGCCAACTTTTGTGTCATGTGTCTTTAATCTGAAATGCACAGCAAGGATCATAACTCACTTTTATTCGTTTTTCTAATCAAGGGAAGAGGAAGCTACAAACTTCTGTTTTGAATGCTGCTTCTCCTTTGGATACTTCGATCATGCATCTTTGTTCAACTTTTCAAAATCATAAGTAAAAAATAAAGTGGTTCTAGTTTTTTTTCCAGAAAAAATACCTAAATAGTCTGCTATATGTCTTACCTGCTTACAAATTTACTCTATCTGGAAACTAAGAGACTATGTGATTTCACAATGTACCAGTTTTTGACAAGAACTTTGTAATATGCGGTGCTTCCAGAAATGGAAGATGAAATTTGAAAGACCAAATGCTGTTTTTGCCTCTTCAAAGAAAAACCAGGAGATTTTAGTAAGGAGGTATTCTAAGACTTCAAAAACTATGTGAAATAATGGATTAACAAGTGAAGGAAGATTTTTAAATCCTGAAGTAAGTTGGTTTTGTTGAGACATGTATTAAACTATGTGAGCTTTCAAAAATATACTGGGCTTGGACAAAACCAAGTATTTTGGTGAAAAGAAATAGAGACATTGTCATGGGACTATAAAGGTGTATATGGAATCTTTATTAGTGTTTAGTGATGTTATAAGTGATGAAAAGACTAATTGAGAAGTAAAATTCATATTCCTTATGTTTTTTTTTTAGTGAAAATTTCCTGTGCATTTTAGTTTTTAATATATTTCTCTTTGGGGAAAAAACAAGTAAGACAATAGTGAATTATTAAGAGAAACTAGATTTGTGATTTGATAAAAAAAATCACTTGACTTTTTGGGAGACCTGGACTGTGGTGGTAGTATTTCCATGAAATAAGATTCTGGATCAGATACTGAATTTCTATGAGTCTCAATGTTCTTATCTGTAATATGTCATTTTAGGCTCGAATCTGTAATCTTATAAATTTATGTTTTCTGAATACATTTTTCACTGAAAACCTCATTCATACTGTGATTGTAATCCCGGTTCAGTTTTTCTCCCTTAAATCTGGGATCTCAACTGTATATTATAACATGAAGAATAATTTTATTCTGCACCCCCCCCCAAAAAAAAGAAAAAGAAAACACCAAATTCTCTTCAAGAGTAGTAAAAGCTCACAAACCAGATGCGGTTTGTATAGGTATTCATTGTGAATTTTTAAACTAGAATTATAGAGATAGCCAAACCCAAAGGTACACTTCAGAACAGAGTAATAGGGACAGAGATTTAAGTGATCCTAAAAGGAAGAGATTTAAGAAATATTTAAATGTCTTCATTATTTTTCCTTGGTGAAATGGCAGCACACATTAGGAAGAGTTCCCTTTATCCTTTACCCTGACGAGAACTTCTGTCCCGCTTCTGCAGTCTGGTCAGGCTCACAACACATCAAGGAGCACAACACATCATGGGGTTATAACAAGGCTCTAATTCCAAATGAGGTGGGATCAAATCTCATCTGGGCCATTTGCTAAACATTTAACTTTGCAAAATCTTGACTTTCTGAGCCTCTTTTCCCTCATTCAGTTATGACTTTGGGTAATAAAACTTACCTGGTAGGACTCATTGTTAGAATTGGAGATAATTTTCACCTGCCACGAATTTTCTACCCAATAAGCTACAGATGTCAGTAATGTTATTAGTTGGAGAAGCTAACTACATGTGTCCTTATAGGGTAATTGGAAAGGCCTGGAGACTGTTGATCAGGATATCGTAAACAGGAAGGTCAAAACCAGGAGGCCCTATTCGTGTTGGGCATGGTTGAGGAGCATGCTCTGGCAGCAAGTCTTGGGAATGTGTAGGCCTTGAAGGGTGGAGGGATGCATCAAGTGCAAATAACTGAATAATTGTAAGGACTCCACTGTTTTATTGATAGCTGGCTCCAGGAGGCTACCTTCCTTGTTGGAATGGGAAATTGCTTTTTGTTCTTCATATCCACATGGTACTGTGAGTAAAAAAATGCACATTTTAACATAGAAACTTTTATTTTTTCTAATATTACAATTATCCTGTGTGTTTACAGTCGATGTTTATGTTGTTTCCTTCCAGGATCCTCTCCATCTCTTCTGGTAGCTGCCCTTGGATATCTTTTAGAAAATAAATTGCCTTCCTTCCTCGTTCAGCTGACTGGCTTGCATGAGATTGATACACACTCAGCAACCAGAGATGACCTTGAATAGTTTGGGCCAATCAGCACATTACATCTTTTAACAGGGAATGTGTTTGGAAAGGGAACTTGAAAACCTGTAAGTCTTGTTCGAGTCTCAAGACGTTTGCTTGGAATGCTGGGGCATGGATGGCATTTTCCCTTCTGGACTCGAAGGAAGCCTAAAGCCCCGAGAATTGCTGGAGCCACCTTGGGATTACCAGGGAAGAAGATGCCTGGGGAAAGGATCAAGGGCACGAAAGCAGAGCACAGAAAGGAGAAGGTAAAACGTATCCATTACTTTTATTTTTATTTATTTTTTAAAAGATTTTATTCATTTATTCATGAGAGATACACAGAGAGGCACAGACACAGGCAGAGGGAGAAGCGGGCTCCATGCAGGAAGCCTGATGCGGGACTCGATTCTAGGACTCCAGGATTATGACCCCAACAAAAGCAGACGCTCAACCACGAAGCCACCCAGGTGTCCCAGATCCATTATTTTTAATATAAGTGAGCCAATTATTCAAACAAACTGAAAAATTTCACTCGTATTCACTATATTATTTCATATAAGCTAGTTTTGTTTAGATTTCTGAAACTTTGTAAGATGTTAGTGATATACTTATTAATAGTTGAAAATTTAGAAATAAGGAGAAGAAAATACATTCTATTTATAATTCTAACACCTACAAACTATCTTAGTACTTAATGTAGAATATACATCAAGTCATCTATTTTTCTATGTGTATTTATATACACGTGCTTTAAAATATTTAAAAATACATTTTGTAATCTGCTTTTTTGCTATGATTATAAGCATGTTTTTTTTGTATATCATTAAGTGTTATACTACAATCCCATTTTTATAGTTTCATAGTAATCTGTTGTATGGATATACCATAATTTATTTTACCAATTTCCTACCTTCGGGAATTAAATTATCACTCTATTTTCATTATTGTAAACAATGTAATGAACTTCATAGATAAGGCCTGATGCATATTTTTAAATATTCTCAATAGGAAAAATTTGTTAAATCTACTTTTCAGATCAATGTGTTTGATGCATTTATATGCCTTCCAGAGGTTACATACTAATTTATACTTCTAATAGTGATTGAAAGTTTTTGCACTCAAAAACCATAAGTGTTATTAATAAAAATCTGCCAGTGTGGTAGATACGAAATGCTAGCTGTACGGCACCTCTCATGGATAGATGTGTAGATACGGAGTAGAGTTTTTGCAATGTGCATAAAGGATTTTTTCTCTGAAAATTCCAAGAATTTTGAATTATGAACATGTTAATGGGAAACTACAGGATCAACTAAACTGATCCATTTTAGTTGAAGAAAATGATGGTTTTATGTATTTTTACTGATTTATTGTTTATATTAACTATCTTTAAAGATAGAACCCTTCAAATTCCTTGAGAATACATAACAGAGATGAAAAAAAATACTTCAGTTACTCTCTACAGTAGCAGCTGATGGTTTAAAACTGAATATGATATGGTTTATCTTAGGAAAATATTAGGTTGTGGAACCTTTAGAAATGTGCAGATCTACGTAGCAGACAACATTGTGTATGTCATCTGGAGCTATTTTCCACTATCTCTGTTGCTGTTCAACTAAAGTGTTTTTAAAGGTGATTTGCAAAAAGCTGATCGAGTTACTCGGAATGTTTCATTTTCTAAGGCCACGACAGACATGGTTTCAAAGATTCTTAGGAAAAGAATGGAAAGAAATGGTGGAAAATAGTGAACATAAGGCAAGGTAAATTCAGAGTAGCATTGAATGATGTGACCCATTTGTGACTCTAAGTAAGTCACTGTGTTTGTCCAAAGAAAGTGTGCAGGTTCTTGCTTTCAAGCCACCAAACTTCCCTGTCTGGAAGTCTGAGTGATTGGGGTCACCACAATGTAACACTTCAAAATACTCATCTGGTTTGGCTGAAATATCCTCTTAGAAACTCACTAATTCTTTTGGGTCAGGGTTAAGGTACATATGACAGTACTGTTACTGACCAGAGAATTATCAGACCCCAAAAGATGTAATTGCTAACAGTATGAGGAGCTATAGGAGATAGAGATGATTTTTTTTTTTTAATTCCCATTTAAAAAATGGCAATACCTCTCTCACCTCGACAGGGAAAGTAGATCTTCCTGAAATGCTTCAACTAGCTTCTTTGTCTGGGTGACTATGAACACTTGAAGATAAAAACCTTCCTGATCCCTATAGCTATTTCCGTTAACTCCTTGAAAACCAAATAATGTGTGCGCTCAGCTGCTGAACTGTTTTAATGAGGTGCCACTGATTTTAATGGGGCAAAAAGATGGATGATTTACACCAGATGTCCGTAAGGGCCATTCGGGGATTGCTTTGCTGGACACATAGTACATCATGTTGCTCGTTGAATTCTTAAGGGGTTAACTTGACCTTTCCCTTTAACACAGCACTAAAAATAATGTAATTTTCATTCTCGGTGTCTCTTTTATTTATATAGAAAAGCTTCATGACAAACCCATCAGGCCTCTGAGAGCAAGTTTCTCATTTATGTCTTTGCCATCCATAAACCCCAGTGGGTGATTTTGAAAGTGAGAATAGACACTGGTGGATGCTTCACTCATGAGCATGAACCAGGCTTTTATTATCAACACTTCAGGCATTGAATCATTCCAGGATGAAAGGTATTATTTTCTGAAGATTGCTGGTCAGTGTTGTATGCCTCATCTCTGGAAGAGTATTTCAGTTAGATGATCAATACTCTTGCCCCTTGAAGTATGAAAATAAAATTTAAAATCAAGAGAATGAAGCATAAATCTTCTTTTAAACATAACATCACAGGCATTATATAACATTATTGTTCCTTATTTTCTAGATTTTGGGGGTGATATATGCTGTACCATTTAAGTTATCAAGTAGTAGGATATCATAGGGTGTATAAAATGAACACTTGACTGGCATTCATCAGGATTCTTACTTCAGAATATTTTCTGTTTAAAACTGGAGAACTGAGATTCTAAGTATTAACATTTTGCCTCTTGCTTGGGCCCAAAAGTTAGATTTGTGTTCCACCTGAGGTCCTAATGTGCTTATTTCAACTCCTTATAAAAATAGCTTATTTATTTGTTGGTTATCATGACCTTTGCATCAAGAAAAGATTCATCTTTTGCTGTATATTTCCTTTGAAAATCAGATATTATACGATTGAAAAAGAAATCCAGAAACTCCAATGCTTGTGACAATCATCCAACAATGAGGGCACATCATTGTAGAGAATCTAAAGTGTGACCCAAATGATAATCACTCCTTTCTTCTTTCTTCTGCTGTGTCTTTAGGGTTTACCTATCATTTTGGACTTTGTATGAGGAGCTTCATTTTGCCATAAAAGTAGTACAGCAATGTCCACATAGTCAAAAAATAAATCCCCCCATGTTTATTCTGCAAACTTGAATTTTGTGTATCAAGATTTTTTTATGTCTATGTATCCTTTGGTGATGCCTACATATTTTCCTTGAAATATATAACAATTTACATTGAGATTATGTCCTTTAAAAAATATTGTGCAAACAAAAGAGAAAAAGAAAAAAAGATAAAAATATCCCACTGACTAGCAGATATTCCTCCCCTCATCTTTCTCTGATATTGTAGATTTTTGTTTGAGGGCTCATGGAAGTGTGATTTCTCTTTCTAGTCTCAATGTGATATTTATGTTTAATGGGAATTGCAGTTAATCAAGCACACTAAGATACTTCAGTTCTGCTCACTGTATTATTTCACTGTTAAGGTATAAAAACCTTTCATTATGTTAGCACTCTCATTTCACCAGTTATTTGTTTTTACTCAGATGAAAAGGATCTGAACATTGTTACCAATTCTATTTAGTGGCCTTACTGTTGTTTTCCTATCTTTGGTATTACATATATCTGTGTGTCTGACCTTATAATGCAAGCTAAAGTTTTGTAAACTTTTGGTTTCTAGGCCTACACCCACCTCTATTTCTTGTAAAATTTTGACCTGATTATAAGTATGTGGTAACATTAAGTACAAACATGACCCCAAATGTCCTAGTATATTCACTCATCAAGGGGTAGGAATTCGGGCAGCCCTGGTGGCTCAGCAGTTTAGCACCTGCCTTCAGCCCAGGGTGTGATCCTGGAGACCCCGGATCGAATCCCACGTCAGGCTCCCTGCATGGAGCCTGCTTCTCCCTCTGCCTGTGTCTCTGCCTCTCTTTCTCTCTCTCTGTGTCTCTCATGAATAAATTAATAAAATTTAAAAAAAAAAAAAAGGAAGGGGTAGGAATTCTTTGAATCTGGATTGGCCTTGTTAAACTGTGATTTCTGTTTAATAGAATTCAATAGAATAGTCTAAGCTTCTAGAGATCTTATATATATATATGTATATATATATATGTATGTGTATATGTATATATATCTGATATATGTATCTGCTCTCTCTCTCACCCCTCTGCCTCTGCCAAAGAATACACCTGCGGTAGCCTGCTAGATGATGAGACACACGTGACTAGCTGCCTAGTCCCATCCAGCATGTGAGTGAGGCTAATCTAGACCAGAAGAACCATCTAGCTGAGTCCAGCCTAATTCTCTAACTCACAGTATCATGATCTACATGTATTCTTTTAAAAATTTATGGTGTATTTTGCTATACAGCAATAATTCAAGTAGATTTGGATTTAAATAGACTTAGATTCAAACAGATTCCAAAGAAAAGACTAGACATAATTATAGTGAGCATTGAGCTATCTATGTGGTTGGTATATGGAGATTGGACCCACCTAAGACTAATGCCTTTTGCTCTACAGTGCTCTTTTCTGGGTTTATAATTTATCTGCCAAATACTCTCCTTTAAATGACTGTGTATCACTTCATCTTCTTCAGAGTCAGCTATTAGTCCACAAAGGGTTGTTAAAGACAATGATGGAAGAATTTCTTTGCAAGTCCTTCATATGCTCCAATTTAGCAGTACTTCCCAATATTTTATCAGTAAAACAGATTGCTTTTTGCTTTTGGTTTTGCTGTGTTATTTATTTTCTCCACTGACAGCTATGGTTCTTTCTTTTATAAAATCACATGAATTAATATATATTCTGGGAAACATTGAGATCGCTGGATATTTTTTGACAGTGAAGAAGAAACTCTTGATGGTCACAAACTTATTTTGGAGAATTTATTTGGGAGTTAGAGGGGCAAACAACACAAAAAAATTCTGGTTTATTAAGCAAAATGTGAATTATGACAGTCCTCATAATATTAATTTATCGCCACAAGACTTCATGGAGTGGCTGGAAGAAGAATTTTTTTTTTTAAAAGATTTTATTTATTCATAGAGACACAGAGAGAGAGGCAGAGGGAGAAGCAGGCACCATGCAGGGAGCCCAACGCGGGACTTGATCCCGGGTCTCCAGGATCAGGCCCTGGGCTGCAGGCGGCGCTAAACTGCTGCACCACCGGGGCTGCCCTATTTTTCTTTTAAGTAGGAAATGTGTGGCTTGAACTCACAACCCCTGACATCAAGACCTGAGCTGAGATGGAGTCTGGTGCTTAACCAACAGAGACACCCAGGCACCCCTGGAAGAAGGGATATCTAACTGCTTTGCACTTCTTTAATGGGCCTTTGTTCCCATTTATTTTGGAATGTATTGTGAATAAGAAGGATTTTTAATCTTTATGCAGTCAAGAAACAAGCGTCTTTTCCTATCTCTTTTGCTATCTAACATTCTCATGTACCATTTCCCCTCCTGCCAATTTTCTTACATTGAAGATAAAAGCTTTAGGAACAATGACATCATTTCCATGCAATCAAAAGATGTACTTATTCCCTCCCTAAGAGAATGGTAAATGAAATCTTGTAATTGACTCTATCAAGCCTCAAGTCTAAGTTTAAGGATATTGGTCAGGTCTCTGAATTTTTTCACAATCTTTAATAACAAAGGAAATAGCTTAAGGAACTACATATGTGAAAAATAAAAAAAAGCTATTTGTGTAGAGCCCACAGTCCTTGTTTTAAGATTTATTAAGGACTTAGGTAGTATTGATAGCTTTCTTCTACTTCTCATGTTTTCTTTGCTTTCTGCCAGTACCTCATTTAATTGGTATTTCTTATCCAGTAGGGTGTCCCATATCTTTGTTCTTGAAGAATGGTAACCCTTGACAGCGGCACTGCCTCCACGAGATGCTATTTAATATGACTTTCTGTGACCAGGAAACTATTCCACAGTGTGTGCTTTCCAGCATGGCAGCTTCTGGCCACATGTGGCTATTGAACACTTGAAATGAAACTAATGAGATGAAGATACTGAATTTTAAGTTTTATTTATTGTTAATTAAATCTTAAATAGACACTTATTAGATAATATAGCTTCAGTAGTCTTTCTTTTACTTTTACCCCACATATAGAAATGCCCGGAGGTACCCCAAGGGATCACTTGGCTTGGCTTCCATTTCTGTTTATTATTGGTTTCTTTTGAGAGTCTTCTAGACCCTCTTAGAGGATATAATTAGCTTTTTGGTGTGTACATGACACGTGATGATCAATTCCAATAATTCCATCTCCCTAATTTTTTGGATTTAACCTATTTTAAGTCAAGAGACAGATGACATTTCACCTGAATTCACAGTGAACCTGTCTTAGAATCTAGCTAGACTATGAGGTAATCAATTAAGACCACTTCCAATCACTCATGCAAACTTATTCCACAAAATATCAGTTCAAAATTTGTTCTCTCTTTCTGTCATAACCTGAATCTATTCCTACACATTCTCTCCTACATCAGATATCTCCAAATATCAAATATCTCCAAATACAGTAGCAAAACTCTAAAATTTATCTGGAGTATAGCCTTCTTTTTCTGAGTTTTATTTCATAATTTCTCTATGAGGACTGCTGGATTCTAAATTTATGGTTTGGAAGATGGTAAAGGAGGGATGTATGTGTGCAGTGGATGGGGGAGGGTGGCATGAGAAAAACAGATTTCCTCATAGGAGATCACCAATGCAAGATGCAAGAAAGAGGAGTAAGAGTCTTCAAGGAATACTGGACTTCAACTGTGCTTAACTCGAACTCCAACCCAAGATTCTCCCTATTTCCTTGCTCTTGTCTGCATCCCATTCTCTGTTACCAGTTTCACTGGGAGTCAAGAGTTTTATGTATAAACAATAAAAACTGGCCCTAATAAACTTAGGAAAAAAACTTTACAGAGACCAGAATCAACAGAATGGGTGGAAGACTAGTCAAGGGAAAAGTAGAGTCAAGATCCTGTGATCAGTTGCTGGTACCAACATCAATGGCATTTGCTGCCTTTGCTACTGTTACTGTAACCACTGAGCACTTGTGGCCATTCACTGAATTTTTTTAAGATTTAAATTCATTTAATTAACATATAATTTATTATTGGTTTCAAAGGTAGAGATCAGAGATTCATCCATCCAGTGCTCATTACATCTTAATCCCCATCACTCAGTTACCCCATCCCCCACCCCCTCCCCTCCAGTAGCCTGCAGTTTGTTTCCTATGAGTAAGAGTCTCTTATAGTTTGTCTCCATCTCTTGATTTCATCTTTTTATTTTTCCTCTCTTTTCCTATGATCCTGTTTTGTTTCTTAAATTCCACATGAATGAGATCGTATGATAATTGTCTTTCTCTGATTGACTTATTTTACTTAGCAACTCTCTTTTTTTTTTTAACAAACATTTTCTTTTATAATGGTTTTATTGGTGGGAGGACACAAACATTCAATCCATTACGGTTTCTAAATTTGCGTTTTTATTTTTGTTTTTTGGTAGATAGATGTTCCATTGTTCCAGTACCATTTTTTGTAAAGACTATCCTTTCTCCATCAAACAGTCTCTGCTCCTTTATCAAAGATTGTTGACTATATTTGTGTGGGCTTATTTCTGGCCTCTCTATTCAGCTTCATTGATCTATGTATCTGTTTTCTTTTTTTTTTTCTTTTGTTTGTTCGTTTTTCATAATTACCACACTCTCCTGATTACCACAGCTTATAGTAAATCTTGGAGTCCTGGAATGTCAATCTTTCAAATTTGTCCTTCTTTAGTATTATGTTGTCTATTCTTGATCTTTTACCTTTCCATATAAACTTTAGAATCAGCTCATTGATATCTACAAAGTAGCTTGCTGTGATTTGATTGGGATTGTATTAAGTGTATAGATGAAGTTGGGAAGATGAATATCTTAATTTAGAGTCTTCTAATGTAAACATGGAATACCTCTCTGTTTATTTAGATTTTTAAAATTTCTTTAGTGTTTTATGGTATTCTGTATGCAGACCCATATTTTTCTTTTGATTTATATCTCCATACTTCCAAGTTTTGGTGCTATTGCAAATGGCATTTTGTTTTTAACTTCAAAATTTCATTGTTTATTTCTGGTTTATAGGAATGTAATTAACTTCTTCATATTGTAAAGGTCTGCTGTGGTTGTGATTCTTGGTAAGGTGTTTCTTCCTACTTGCTTTCAGCTTCTTTCAAGATTTTTTTCTCCATCTTTGGTTTTCAGTAATTAGACTATTATATGACTCTGTGTGTGTGTGTGTGTGTGTGTGTGTGTGTGTATGTTTGTGTGTGTGTCTGGCATACATCCTGCTTTGTATTCTCTGAGTTTCCTGGATCTATGCTTTTGCATCTATCACTACCTGTGTTGGAAAGTTCTTAGCCACAATTACTCAGAATATTTCTTCTATTCATTATCTTTTCTTTTCTTTTTTGCATTCCAATTATACAAATATTACATTTTTTGAAGTTGCATCATAATTCTCAGATATCTATTCTCCTCCCACCCTAAACCCTGCCATCTGCCATTATTTTCTTCTCTTTGCATTTTAGTTTGGAAAGTTTCTATTGATTTATCTTCGTGGTCTCTGATTCTTTCCTCAGCTGTGTCATGTCTACTGATAAACACATTGAAGGCTCTCTTTATTATACTGATTTTATCTCTAAAATTTCTTTTTATTTCTCAGGTTTCCATACTTCTGCTTATATTACTCATCTGTTTTTTCATGTTATCTACATTTTCCAATAGAGCACTGAACATATTAATTGTAATTATTTTTAAGTTATCTGTTTGATAGATCCAACATCAGTGTCATATCAGAGTCTGATTGTATTACATGCTCTTTTCTTTTCAAACTGTCTTCTCTTGACTTTTGACGTAGCTTTTATTATTGAGTGGAAAGCCAGACATGTTGAATCAGGTATTAGGAACTAATATAAATAAGCCTGTAAGGTAGGATTTATGTTAATCTGATTAGGACTTGGATTGTGTTAGCAATGGGGTGCCAGAGGCTTCACATTTCTTTTCTGTCTTTGTGTCTTCCCGCTTGACTTAGGGCTTCCCTAAGTACTCCTCCTCAGAGGATATGTCTTGCAGCTTTTTCAATTATAATCTGCTGTTAACTTATTGCTGTGGCTGTGAATTGTTGGGGAGAGGGAGCATTCTATATTCTGCCAATTATCTCTCAGTCTTTTAGTGGGCCTGTGACCCAACATTGTGGGCCTCACAAGTGTTTTTCCAGTGGGATAGCTTTTATCTCCTTCCCCTACTCCCTTCCCTGGCTATAGTATTCCAAATTAGCCAAATCTATTTCCTTAAAGATCTGACCACTGTTGACTATATTTTTCTCCCACCAGTTGGGTAATCAGAAAGGCTAGAGGGCACTAGAGTGGGAGGAAATTCCTTTCCTCTGTCTGATAGAAAGATCCAGCAAAGTCTTTTTTTCTGGAAAGTAGGTTTTTGTTATGAGGAAGACCTATGGTGAAGGTTCTGGATGTATTCCTCAATGATCCATCTTCTCCTCTCTTTGTAAGGGCCAAAAGGGAATCTTTCTCAGATCTCCATGATGAGAACCTGATAGGGCTTCTGGAGGCAAAGTGAAGAAAAGTGTGGGAGCTCCCCTAAAACTGTGATATTGAGAAACTTCAATATCATGCTGGTCTCATACTCAGTCTCAAGCAAGTAGCCCAAATTGTCATTTAAGGTCCTGTTTATGGCACAACCAGCTTCAGCTCTAGGCAAGCAGATCTCAGCTGTGACTGGATAAACCTTTAGATTTTGATATGGCTTTTTGCTACAAGACCTTCATTCTCTGCTGGCTCTGAGAAATATCTCTGATTTTCATTTATCTAGATTTTTCTTATTGTAAGGACAGAATGAAGACCCAGAAGCTTTTTTCCATGGCAAAACTGAAACCACAAGTCCCTCACTGAATTTGTGGACTCATTGAAATAATTTTTAATGGTTCTTGAGTGATTGTGTCATTTTTTTCAATCTTCATAGTCCTCCCTTGCAGCAGGCTTCTCTAAGCTGTGTCTCTCACATACAAGATCCTTCAGAAGGAACGAAAGTACCTTGATTCTGTGTAGCCAAACAAAACGCTGTACCAAATGTATGATAGCAAAATTTAAAGGGTATTTTTCTTGAGTGGGTATATATATATCATTAGATTGATGTAATTAGAATTCTGGTTGTTTTATGCATACTGAGTGATCTTTTGAAACATTTTAGATGTCACTCTTCAACCTAAAGATCATAAGTTGCTTGCCATTTTTTTTAGGATACAGACAAAAATGTTATTACCTGATCTGGTCTTGACTTTGTACAGCCTTATTTGATGCCGCCATTCTCTTTATTCAATAAAGAGTTCAGACAAAGTCTGCCTAATATATACTTTCACAGAACTGTGTGTATTTTTTTGTGGGAAGGGGGAATATTGCATCTATAATAAATTATTTCAATTATCATGTAATTCCTTCTTTATTATCTGTCTCTCCCATTGAATATATATATTTCTCTCCCATTGAATATATATATTCCAGTAGGTCAGGGACTGCCTGTCTTGTTCATTGTTATATTCTTTGCACCAGCAGAATCTTGGAAAACATTTTTCATGTGCATGAATTACGAATGAATTCAACCTTCATTTTCATTTCATGGCAAACCAAATCCTTGATTTGGGCTTAGGGGTGAGAAGCATAGAGAGGCACGAATCACACAACTAGAGGTTCCTGAGGAGAAAACTAGGAGCAGAAATTTAGCTTGAGTAATGATATAAAATCTCTTCCCTCAGGAAACTCAGGAATATTTGTAGTTTTATTTTCTGCAGTTATACAGATGTCAGCATGACTTGATTTCTTTGGGTATCAAAGGAAAGGATAAACTGGAAATGTTGGCAAATAGAGGGGCACTCAGATTACAGCCGCAGTAAAAATGTGATTGTTATTATCAACTAGCTAATATTTTTAGGTTTCTCAGTGATTGGAATGAAGCATGAGAGGATTCCTCAAAACCACTGTCAACAGAATGATTCCCTCGGTGAGATTTTGTGCTCATCTAGAGTCTTCTGGGGTCATTTTAGGACTTCATACTTGAAGATGGCCTTCCATGACCACTTCTAATGAGTATCACACTTCACTTATGGTGGGGTAAGCTGTGGCCATACAGTTACCTTTGTAATAACATATAACATGAAATGTTTGTTAGATAGAGATTGAAGTCCATTAAACACATGAAATAATTACATTGTACTTGGTGTGCTCCCATGTATTATTACATTTAATTTTCAAAAGAATTTCATCCAGTAGGGCATCATTTCCATTTTTCACAAATCACAAAATAGGAGGAATGATTGAGGAATATAGCCATAATCAAAGAGTTCATGTAGTGCCACAGGGAGGATGAACCTGTTTTCTAAGATCATTGAGGTTGGAGGCCTCATTTCGTGAAGAGTTTTGTAGTCATTATCAGTATCTATGGCATTTGGAGGATTTTCTTCTCTCTCTCTCTCTCTCTTTTTTTTTTTTTTTTTTTTGGTACTGCTTTTCAATCTTAGTCTCTTTAAACATTGACAACATTAAACCTGTGAGTTCAGAACAACAACACAGATTAATACTTTTTACGCCAAATTTTATGATCATTGTTGTCCCAACCTCAATCCAAAGAAAGAATTCCCTACCACCAACACCAAAATTCTCAAAACATGTGTGTTAAACAAAAACAAAAACAAAAAACACCAAAAACCCCATGGAAATATGTCGGATATCAAGGTTCTTAAAGCAGCTGTTATGCATAGAAAGTGAGCACACTTTATAGCAGTTTTTAGTATCTGTTCCAGCTGCAAGTGTGTAATATAATCTGAAAATTATACAGTGTAGTATTCATTTAAATGTGTAAACTTTATTGACAAGAAGACAGCTTCAAAAGAAATAGCTAGAGTGCGTTTTGTCAATTTTGTTTAGAGAGATTTCTTGGTAAATAAGGATAAGAAGAGAGCATGATAACTTATATGACACTCTAAATTGCATTTCAGGGCATCCAGCCAATTCTGCAACTTGCATAGCATGGGTAGGAAAGCAATTTTGTCTAATTAGAACACAGGGCAATCTTGATAAGCATGTTATATATTGATATTCATATAAATGATGTGAATGAATATGTATTATTAGATACTACTTGTTATACACACACACACACACACACACACACACACACACTCACTCTAATATGAGTTTGGTTTTGTTATAAGAAACACCAAATAAGAAAGTAGGTGATTCTAGACAAACCATTACTGGAAAAAATGCAAAGTTTATTCCCTATAGGAATTAATGCCCTAGAATCAACTTGGTATATGACCATTTTTGCATTGAGAAATTTATTTTCTATTAGTTTGCTAATAAGTCTCTTTCCTCCTGTGCCTATATTAAGACAATCATAATTTGTTTTCTACTTAAATTATATTAGCATTGTGAATGATATCAATAGGGTTTTTCGTCCTGGCATAAGATAGAAATTATGTATTATCTATTCCTTGAAAATTTTATAGACTTCACCTACAAACCAATTGAATCTGGGTTTTGAGGTTGTTGGTCTATGCTAGTTTTTACATCTTGTACCATATTTTTTCAGAGGTGTATTTATTTCCCTTTGTTTTCAAACTTATTAGCCTATAGGTTTTTTGATATTTTCATTATTTTAAAAGTCCTTTTTAAAACCTGGATTATTTTTCTTTATATAATTGGAATTTCTTTTACTTGCATTCTGTCTTTTTTGTTAAATCCGTCTTACCAGAAGTTCATCTTGTTTTAAGTACCAACTTGGTGTTTTATGAGTATTCTCTATTGCTTTCTTTTGTTCTATTACTTTATTGAGTTTTCATTTATTCTTATTCTTCCCTTCCTTTTTGTTGCTTTTTAAATTTTGTTCTGTACCTATTCAAACTTTTTTATCAGAATGCTTAGCTCAGTTTTTATTTTGTCTTTCCAATTTTTCTATATTAGTTATGTATCACAAATTTTGGACTGTATAGTTTTTACTACTGTTTAATCTTAAATATTTCATTATTGCTTTTGTATTTCCTCTTAAATACAGAGACCTATATTACTTATATATCACACATATAGAATTTTTAGCTAGTTTTTATTATTAATTTTCTGTATTGTCTTCAGACAGCATAAACTATATGATATCATCCTCTGTAATTTATTGAAGCTTCCTTTAGGGCTAAATACAGGAGCAGGTTTTGTAAATGATCTATGTATATTCAAAAAGAAAATATGCATTCTCTGTTTAAGTGAATACATTTTTAGAAGTGGATACATTTTTAAGGTATAATAGTTTGGCATTATTAGTTGAGTTATTTATTTATTTAACATTTTCATTTCATTGTTTCCTTTGCTATACAGAAACCTTTTTTTTACATTTTAAATTCCAGTATAGTTAACATATAGTATTATATTAGTTTCAGGTGTATAATACGATGATTCTACAATTCCATATTGCTCATTGCAACGGGTGCCCTCCTTAATCTCCATCACTTATTTCATCCATCCACCCACTCACCTCCCTTCTGGTAACCATTCTTTTGTTCTCTATATTTGAGTCTGTTTCTTGGTTTGTCTCTCTTTCCCTCTTTTTCTCTTTGCTCATTTGTTTCTTAAATTCTACATATGAGAGAAATATTATGGGATTTGTCTTTCTCTGACTTATTTCGCTTAGTTTAATACTCTCTAGCTCCATCCATGGCATTGCAAGTGATTGAACAATATTTCATTGTGTATCTACACCACACCTTCTTCATCCATTCATCTATCGATGGATACTTGGGCTGCTTCCTAATTTGGCTATTGTAAATAATGCTGCTATAAACATAGGAGGTGCATGTTTCACTTTGAATTAGTGTTTTTGCATTTTGGGGGGTGGGGTAAATACCAAGTAATGCAATTTTTGGATCATATGGTATTTCTATTTTTAATTTTTTGAGGAACGTCCATACTGCTTTCTACAGTGGCTATACTAGTTTTCATTCCCATCAACAGTACACATCTTTGCCAACACTTGTTTCTTACATTGATTGATATACCCCCTTTAAGAGGACTATGTTAAAATCAACAACAATGAATGTTTTTTCTACTTTTACCTGTGAATTTGTTAGTTTTTGCTCTATATATTCCTGGACAATATTGTGAATTATAAATATGTCACTTTTACTCTATGTAGTACCTCTTGTATTTTGATTTTTTTGCCTTAAATTCTCTTTTGTCAGAAATAAGGATTATTACCTTAGCTTTCTGTTTATTCTTGCCTGACATGTTATCTCCATCCTTACTTGTCAAATTTTTTTATATTATTCAAGTGTGTAACTTGTAGACCAGTGCTTCTCAAAACATTCTGATGAAGGACCAGGGTTTCTAAACTTTCTATTCTATTTTCATTATATTTTACTTTTGTAACATGCAGTAAATATGGTTTTCTAGCAAAGAAAATAAAACCATACAAAATACGTGATTATATTTTTACCTATTAACTCAATAGACAGGAAATTTCTCTGTCAAACTTCTATAAAACTTTATAAATGATCTCTATTTCTCTATTAATTTTGTCACAGATTGGTAGCAAATAGGCTATAGACCAATATTATTCTGCAGACCGTATTTCAATAGTGCCATTATAGGCAAATATAGCTAGATCTTGTTTTAAAATCTATCTTAATTGGTGATCTTTGTTAATTGGTGAGTTTAATTTATTTAAATTTATTATAATTACTGCTAAGATTTATTTCTACTATCTAGTGTCATATTTTTAATTTATGGTTTTTTTCCCCCCTCACTGTGACTATGGGCACTATCAGTTCAGGCTGGTAGATGTAAACTTACACTTATAATTCAAATACCATGGTCATTTTGCTGATGTGATATTTTTGGAATAGTGAAAAATCCTGGATAAAATTCCCAGCAAAACAAAGCATGTTGATTCCTGGACACTATAAATAGATACTGAAATTATGCAAAAATACTTGGTCTATAGAAATAGTTATACTCTGGGTTAGATAAGTACATAAATATATAGCAGAATATTACCATGTTATTTGGAAAAGAAAAATTAATTTTCTGGGATTATTCTGTGTATTGTAGAACATCCATTATCTCTGCTTCTGTCTACTAACTGCCAATAGCACCTCCCAGTTATGGTGGTAGTCAAATATACCCTCAGAAATTTCCAAAATGTCTCTTTAGGGAATGCTTTCCTTTTATTGAGAACAGTTGCTCTGAGATGTGACATAGAATTTGAACTAGATCAATTGGAGTCCTTTCCCCAGGGTTTGAGACAGGCTCTGTCCAAGCTGTGAGGACGACTGTGGACACTATCAATAGTACGGCCTTGGCTTTGTGGAAATGGTTAGTTTGCAACAAGACAGATTAAAAATGACACAGGGAAAGAGAGGCAGCAGATATATCCAGAGTGCACTACTATCTCCCTGCCTCCCTTTCATTTGGGGATATTTTTCCTCTTTGCTATAGCTAGTTCTGGTTGAGTTTCTGTTGCTTGCTACTGAAGGAATCCTAAAACAACATAGTTACTTATTTGTGCATTATTATTTTACATCATGTATAATCAGTTATCATTATAATATCCTGGAAGGAACTGAATAAAAGAGATGTTCAATAAAGCCAAAAGAATGAGAATAACAGTAAATAGAAAGTCATTTAGATGGTTATGATGAACTACAAAAAAAAAAAAAAATTCCCAGGGATGCTTACTTAGGTACAATTGAAACGTTGCATTTGTATTTTAAAAGTGAAAATAGAGGGGTGCCTGGGTGGCTCAGTCAGTTAAACATCAGACTCTTTCTTGATTTCAGCTCAGGTCATGATCTGATGGTTATGAGATCAAGCCCCATGTAGGGCTCCCTGCTGGGCATGGAGAGAGATCTCTCTCTCTCTTTCTCTCTCACTCTCTCTCTCTCACCCTCTGCCTCCCCTCGCACACTCACACTATCTTTCAAAAAAAGAAAAGAAAATACAATAGATTTGGTATAGAAATTATGCACTCATTTTAAATATTAAAAAAGAATAGGTATCCAAGGATGACTAAAACGTTCTATCTGGTCCATGCAGATTCCTTTCCTGAAATGGAAAGCTAGGGCATTTACTTTTCACATACATTTTACTAGGTGTTATTAAGTGCTCTCTGGCACGGCCAATGTTTTCATTGGAAATAGCTACCTTATTATAGAGTAGATGTTTTCAGGATAGCAGTTTCTATCAGAATTTTGTCTGTGGTCCAAATTTGGTATGTATATTCTTTGGAAAGTCTGCAGAAAAGATTTACATTATAAAGAATGTTTAGTTCTTCAGAGACCTGCTATAAAATGTGTATTAGGATGTATGATAATGCACCAATTCAGAATAATGAAACGTTAAAGAATGGTAAATAACTCTAATTATGTCTTCTGTTATTTCTCCAGTAGAGTTTGGTACACATAATCTCTGACAGTCAACTGTAGTTAGAGATAAAGGACATGGATATTAGGATTTAAAGGGAGAATCACTTAAAGGAAACTTAAAGGATAAATTCATACATATTCTTAATTTATATTTAAAAAAATATTTAATATATACATGTACATATTCATTTGTGAAGATCATGAAGTAAAACAAAGTAAAGGCTAACATGTTTAGTTTTGTTTTTTGATTAATTTCCATTTATCCTTGTTCCTTTTATTGAACTTGCTCTTTATTGCTGAGAACCACCAGTCTCGCAGCTCTTCCCTGTTCTCCTGACCCAAGATGATTTTCCTGACTTCATTTGCTTGTCCACTTAGCCTGGATCTCTAGGTCAAACTTTAAAAATTGACACAAATAGAAACAACAGAAAAGTTGCACAAATAATAGGTATCAGAATGGGGACTCAAAATCAAGTGCTCCTTGCTGCCAAGGCCTTTGTAACAGCTGCTACTACTACCGTTTCCATACTTAATGCTGTGATGTATTACAGGCTTTTCACAGATAAGAGCTGAATGTTCATTTTTATCTTTTTCAGAGCAGAATAAAACACCTGACATAAAACAGGAAACAATATATTTTAGACTAAGGGGATGATATTATCTGTTTTATTTTAAATGCATACTTCATTAAAATATTTTAAAATGTTGAGTAATAATCAAAATTCTAGTTATATACATACATACATTCTTTTTATCTACCTGGCAATTTATTAACAATATGAAGTGAGAGCATTGGATGATAGAAAAAAAATCATTTATGTAGCAATTGATATGAAAGATAGAAAGAATAATACTCTTAGAATATTATTTAGTAATAAGCTTTAAAAGCTCAGTAAGTAAGCTTTTTAAAATATCAAACAGGAAGGAAAACAGAGGTTCTGTAGGATTTATACAACTCAAAAATAGTAAAATGGTTGGATATTGCCAAATTCAATTACTAGAAAGCAAAGCAAATAATTTTAGGTATGAAATTTGATGGAAGCTACTATTTACTTTTCATTGGCTTATTTATTTCTCCATTTGATCCCATGAAACCAACTCATTTTATTCTTCATTGTATGTTATGCAAACATTAGTCATGAAAGAAATTTTGAATTCTTGAATATAAGCTCTAAGTTATGGTCTAATTCTTAAGCAGAGTATTAAGTCCCATTATGCATTTCAGTGTTTTGCTAATTAACTTTAGTAATTTTATTGCTGTTATTATGGTAACATGTAATTATTTACAATATTTTATTGTAACTCTATTTGCCATTTAGAGTTGGAAATGATATGGATCAATAAAACTTTTCTATTGTTTGCATGTCTACATCATTTAAAATGTAATAAATCAAGAAAAAATAATAATGGTGGAATATATTTGATGACACAGCCCTTTTTTTCAGGAGAGATATTAGGAGCCCTACTGTTTTTGTTATTTGAGATTAGACTAGAAAAAAAGGGATAAATGTTATGAAAAATTAGTGTCTGAAGAAAGTGGCAAGATGACCAAACCAACTGTCTTCCCTCTTTAAATTTTGTGGTGTCTTTCAAATGGTTTAAGTGGATTGCTGTATCTTATCTACAACAAGTTTTAACTAGCTTGTTTCTAGGCTACTATTTTCATTTAACATTATAGAAAAGAAAATGTAATCAGAACACTAGAGACAGCATCTTTGATACAGCTCCTGAGTTTGTGAATTATTTCATATAGTTCTGCACATGTTCGAATAATATGAAATAAGTAGTTAAAAACTCTAAAGTATGTGATTAATATAGGCTAATAATCTGATTCTTTCAATCTGAAGATTTTAATCCCATTTTTCCCTTCAAACGGTATTTATTTTTGGAATCATCTAGATTGTCATCTTAACCCTCTACTTTGAATAAATGCTACCTTCATAAGTTCACCTGTGTGGGTGTGTTACCAAAAAGAAAGCTCCTTGTAAATATTCTCAGAAAATATACCCATCTCTCTGAAGTATTCTTATTTGATTCATTTTACTCGGGAAAAATAATGAGATAGAATTACATTTCAATGGTATCTGTTTTGAAAAGTTGATTATAAACGCCTCAAGAAGATTCCAAAATTCTTGTCATTCTGTCTTCAAAAAGGTTCTCCTTTCTATCTAATCTAGATTTCCCACATCAACTTCTTTTGTATCTCTACCACATATTCCACACCATTGTCTCGCATGTTTACATTCTCTCTTCTTTACATGTGTATGTATATAAGCGTATACATATATTTACTTGCTTTTTGGCTCTCCTTTCCATTAGACTGAGAGTCATGAAGGCATGGGCTCTTTGATCTTACTCACTGCTGTGTTCCCAGCATCCTGTCTAGAGACTAGAGTGCAAAGGAGGGATCTTTGTCTGCTTTGCTTGCTGCTATATTTTTAGCATGTAGAATAGTGAATGACATATAAAAAAAATTGTCAGAGTGATGAATATAGTAAGCACTTGGTAAATATTTCTTGAATGAACATATTAAAAAATTCCTATAACTGAAAATTTTATTTCTGGACAGTGTTTTTAGGTACAGATTGCACCCAGAGTTTGTTCAGACAGCAGCAATATACTAGTTTTGCAAAGCAATGGTTCAGTCCTGTCCATCTTATAGGCTTATATGCTTTTGCAAAGTATTGCATTCAGAATTCAGAAATTCTGTTTGTTTTAGATACTTTATGTTCCATAGAGGTAGAAGGCTTTTCCAGAAGAAAACAGAATTGTCCATATTTCTAAGGAGGTTGTCTGTGGGCCTTGATTCATGAACTGAGTTTAAGACAGCTAACTATATATAATATACCCTGCTTTCTGGTAAAAGGAAGCAGTTCACAAGCCATTATCTATTGTCCAATATCCTTGAGAAAATCTGAGGGAGAAAGTGGGGAAAATAAGTCATTGCTCTTTCCAGACCTAGAGTTTCTATGTAGTCACCTGATATTTTCTGTATTCCCAAAAAGGTTATGGGCTGGGATGGTGGGCATAATTGTGACAATTCTGTTTAACAATGAGTTTTCTATGAAGAGAAACCTTTTGATTATTTCGTGATGACAGAAGATTTTCTAAGAATACACTCACTGATTTAGAGTTGTACTTTTGTATTAATGCCAGGTAATGGAAGAGAAATCTCACCATCATAAAATTAAAATTAATCAGTTCTTAGGGCACCAGGGTGGCTCAGTTGGTTAAGCATCTGCCTTTAGCTCAAGACATAATCCAGGGTTCTGGAATCAAGCCCCAGTTTGGGCTGCCTGCTCAGTGAGGAGTCTGCTGCTTTCTCTGCTCCTCCCTGGTTCATGCTCACTCTTTCTCTTAAATAAATAAATAAAAATCTAAAAATAATTAAAATCAAACAATTCTTAAAATTATGTCCACATGATCAACAATTATTGCTTCTTTGTGTCAATAAGAACATGGCTCAAAATAGTAATTTGGGGTAAAAAAAATACACTCCTGCCTTCCTTTTCCTCTGCTTTCTACTCTTTTTACTCTTTTAAAAGTCCCTCTCTATTTTCAACTTGAATGATTATTTGTCCCTGGTACCAGTGTGGAAGAGGAGGTGAGTGGCTAAAAATGGGAGTGGAGAGAAAAATGAATGAGAAAAGAGGAAAATTAGATAAATTTCTCTCCTAGAAAAACCCAGCAGAATAATTTAGTTGTTTTCAATGGATTATGGGCTCTCTGCCTACTTAATCCCACCTTGCCCAGCTCCCCAGTTCACTCACACTTATGAACATTTTTTGAAAATGGAAGAAGAGTGCATGCTGAATATATACCAAGTCAGATTATGTTGATGTTTTGCTTTCTTCATTTCTGTTACAGATTTTGGCACCTTAATACAATGATGATAGCATGCAAATCTTTATACAATAACCTAGTTAGGATTTCTACAATAAATAATTCCCATATCCATCACTTTTAAAGCATCATTGCAAAGAGTAGAGTGTAGCAATGTGCCCTTATGTTTCTTATTTTCCAGATCAATCTGTTTTTCTTAATTTTAATTTATAATCAGCACAACTGAAGCTTCCTAATCATATCAGACATGCCAATCCTTTCAGAAGCAAATCTGATTTAACATCAAGGAGCCTGGCTTGTGTTCATGGAGGAGTTTTTTTCTCCCACTGCTCTCCAGAAGTTTTTGTTGGTACTTAACACATTTACACAGCTGAAATTCAAACCAGTTTCCTAATACTTGATGGACAAAAATCTCCCTCAGTTGAGCCAAGTAATCTTGTCAGCATAGCAGAGGGTATGCCCAGGCAGGTGACCCTGGAGTTTCTTGTTTGTAGTTTTGGTGGAGAGGAAGAGAAATAAATATACACACAAAAGGAAATTGCTCTTGAAAAAGTCTAGGTTAAAATAGAAGATGCTGCTTTGAAGATGGAGATGTGTTTACTGTAAGCTTTAAGGAGATGTATAGATAGAATATAGGCTTTTTGTCCGATTTTGTTTTGCATCTCAGAACAGTTGAACCTAACAAATACTAATGATCCTATCTTAAGGGATACACAATTTTCCAAGAGGGGACTTTGGGTATTTTTAGCCTATAAAACAGCGGATGAGCTTTCCTTGCTAGCTGCAAGCTGGAGCTTGTGTCAGGCTTCACTAGGCACACAAGGCTCTGATTTTGTATCATTAAAGACTCATTATCTCTTTTAACTTCTGTTGAAAGCATTCATCCATAGCTCTAGCTACTACTGAAACAATAGAGGCTCCTAGCTCAGTAATAATGCCCCCCCACCCCCCGGCCCCCAGCTTAAAGAGCCTTTAAAGGATGGATTGGCTTCTACAATGTAGAAACAAAAAGCTACTGCCCAGGAAAATATGAAAGGCTATTTCTGTAAGTAACTTCAATTTTAAAGAGTGAAGGAAAATCATCTGATGCGAGTTTCTGGGAGCTGGGAGTCTGAGTATACCTGAATACTAAATTCCTGTTGGGGAAATATTACATTTTCCAAAGAAGAATGGCATGCCTTACTTATGCTTCGTCTCAAAGAGAAAAATACTTTAATAAGAATGAAACAGGCTTGGTGTATTGATCTTGCCAATTTGTTTGGTATTAATATATATTTGGCAGGGAGCTAAACTCTCCATTGAATTCAACAGTGGATTATATGAACAGTAATTTCTACATTTACCGGCTTTGTTTACACTTTCATTATACCTCTACTGCATTATCTGATGCCTTCATACAGTTTTCAATCTTATAGCCACTTTAATCTCCTCCTGCACTCAGCATATCTGAGTGAGTTTGTTGGCATAAGGGAATTTTGAAGGTTATATTACAGTACATGAATCAACAGAAAATGAAATGCACTGGAGACACGATCAGCCAGTTTTAATTCATTGCAGAAAGTTATAGATACCAAAATGCATTTAATGTAATCTGATCTCTTTATTCAGTCCTGAATTTATGAGCAATTTACCAGGAGTCAAATGACAACTTTGTTTTAAAAATAGTAGTCTATATCGAATGCCATTTTAATATATCTCTGACATATTTACATTTAAAGAGTCGGGAAAAGTGGAATCTTTGAACATAAATTTCTCTTTTCATAGAAAAAAAAAGCCTGAGAAAGATGCTACTTTTGTTCATTGAAACATTATTTGTCACTGTAACATAGGTCAGGTTGGTGATAACAGTTAAATAAATCCAGCTCATCAGTACAGCTGGTAAACAGATTAGAAGCCCCCTCGATTACCGAGCATTTCATTTTAAGGAGGAGGCAAATAGCATCACTGTGCTCAGCTCTGTAAAAAAAACATTTTATGTCAATAAGCCTGCTCTTTGCCTAGAATGATCAAACGTTCTTGGTTCACACCGGTCAACAAGAAGATATGGACAGTGGCTTTCAGACACTTTCCCTAGCAGCAACGCAAATGGATGTTAAAAATCAGTCAATTATTGCCTGGCTATAAGACGTGATCTTTCACTTGGGGTCCTAAATCATTTTTGGTAATACTGACCCCATCAAAATCACTCGTCTTACCTGGGAGGAGATAAAGTAACTCTTCTCATTCATATTTGAGACATCTCCCTTCTCACATACCATGGCACTGACATTTGGGTTGAAGGAGAAATATAGGAATACAACTTGCTATTTTTATTTTAACGTACAAAATTTGTAATCTATTCCAAAGCAAACGACATTTTTTTTTGTGGCTCTGAAAGTTTCTTACTGTCCATATAGAAAAGCTATATCATTTTATTAAGCCCAAAGAAATAAATCACATTTTTGCAACTAGTACATTGACATCTTAGCTTGTCAAATGTGGAAATTATTATTATATAAACAGTATATAGTCCTCACAGAGAAGAGATGTGTATTTTATTTATTTATTTATTTATTTTTTGTATTTTATATATTATATTAGTTATAAATATGGTCATAAAAGTAACCTGTTTTTATCGAGTATGTGAATTAAAATTTTAGGCTACACCATAATTTTTATATAATAACAATAGTTTTGGGATGGTGGTCATTTTAAAGGATTGTTTTCATAGATCAATTCTGAGAACTAAATTCTGCATTGCTTCAGAATTTCTACTTTCACGGTAAACATTTTCCTAACAAGAGTCAAATGGCTAGTTCTATTTAAGAGTTGTTAATTTCCACTCCAAGAATGTTCCAAATCCAAAATGGACTGCTTTCAGATACTTTTAGTTTTTAGTTCATTTTACTCTGGAAAATAATGAAATGGTAGTATATGTCCTGTATATTTCCCTTAAAAGTAGACCATAGGGTTGGGAGAAGAGAAAAAAAGAGTTAATGTATTGGAGGAGGAAGAATTTATTTTTAGAATCAATAACCAGATACCCTAAACGTTTTGGTTCACAGAAATCAGGAGTAAAAACTATTTATTAGACTCTGTCCAAATAGACCCATACCCCTAGAGGGAAAGCTTGATCCAATCCAGTTTTAATGAAATAAGAAAAAGGGTTTCACCATTTCCCTCGAAAGGGTGACTTTTCCAGAGTCTAACCAACATCTCTGTTAGAAAATACTTCGTAATACACAGCCCAAGTTATTTCCTCGCTCGATTTCATCCAATTGCTCCATTTCTTGTGTGTTCCCTTCAAAAACCGGTTGACTAGTCTTATCTTCCTTCAGTTTTTATCCATTCAAGCTACATTTAGTTCTTTGTGCTTTCATTATGGTTCAATTCCTCTAATCAAAGGTATCATTTATTTTTCTCATTTTTAACTTTTATTTTTGTTGTTTTGGTAAATCGGTGATGGTGTTTTAATTATGTTCTTTAAATGATGTGAAGAAAGAGGCTTTTCTAGCTTATAAACACTGAATCTCTACTAATGTAGCCCAACTTGTGGTGCCCAGGAAAATTACTTGCCTTAACTTTTCAGAATTAGCAATTTATTGCAGCTCTTCCTTTTGAATATCCCTATACTTTGAATTTTTCAGGATGACTCTCAAGTGATCTCTATTCCCTCTGTGTAACTTTTCTTGGTTATGCCAGGTTTGCCAAATAGAATGAGAGTTTTATCCTGTTTATCTCTGTTCTTCTGAGCTGTCTTTTGTAATCTTAGTAACTATTTCAACTATATTTAAACTACAAAAGTGAACATAGCAAGAATATACACTTAACAGAAAAATAGAAGCATAACACCATCTTTGAGTATACAATCTTAAAATAATCACAAGTGACTTAAATTGTCATTGTCTTGTCTTCATAGAATCTTGAGATGAAGAGGCAAAAGCATTTGACACCACAGTTTATGTCCTTACATTTTCAGGCAAAAGGAACTCTGGTTCATAAATGCTGGTATTCTTGGAAGAAAGTGATTGACAACAGGTAAGTTCTCAAGTTATGAGGAACCAATGAGGATGGAGCAGTTTGGAGAAGGATTTGCCTTTCACTTAGAAGCAAGGACTTAGAACAGTGGAATCAGTGTTTGTGGGGGACAAGGATTGCCATGATCTACTTACACTATCCCAAAGCTCAAATTAACAGTCTCTCACCCCCTCTATGCCTTTTGTTCTGTCTTCCTTGTCAGTTGTATCTTCTCCAAACTTATCTTTGCAGTTGACTTTTAAGGGAGTAAGAATTTATCCATTCAAGCAATGTTCAAATTTTAACAAAATTTTACAGATAAATGGACCTCAAGGTTTCAGGTGTTCAGAAGACACTTTTAAATTAATTAATTAATTAATTTATTTATTTATTGAGACTTTTTTTTTAATATTTTATTTATTTATTCATGATAGACATAGAGAAAGAGAGGTAGAGACACAGGCAGAGGGAGAAGCAGGCTCCATGCCGGGAGCTCGAGGCGGGACTCGATCCCGGGACTACCAGGATCGCGCCCTGGGCCAAAGGCAGGCGCTAAACCACTGAGCCACCCAGGGATCCCCTCAGAAGACACTTTTAAAAAAGATGTTATTTGCATAAATAATTCCAAGGCCCTTAGGGGTTAAGTCAATTCACCTAACTCATCCAAATGTCAGTTGCCTTCATATGTTCAAAATCATCTAGACATAATAGGAAAATATTTTGTAATTGTCAGAAATAGGATAGAACTGATCTAAATACATGAAACCAGTTACACAGATTGGCAAGTATGACTAAGGATTCTCTGATTCCCCAACAGTGCTAACACTGAAATATTTTCATCTTGGTAGAAAACAGTAGCAAGGAAAAACCTATGAGGATTAACTTTTTTGAAAGATCAATCATTGCTTTGTTCCGATAACCCTGGGCCTTCTCCAATTTTTGTTTTGTTATCTGTCCATAGTATGCTGTCTAGGGCATGCCTTATATTTGCCACATGGGCAGTCATTTATGTTTCTTCTTGAGAACCATGGGTCTGCTCACCAGTGTGAATGCTATGAGGGATGATGCTTTCAATGGGAACAAGTGGAGCAACAGTTAATGGGGGACACACATAAAAGAATAAATCCACAAATATTAATCCAACCTGTGGTCTTCACACCACATTCAAAAATTTGCTTTTGCCAATGGTCAATAAATAGATATGACCAACCATTGTTCCATTCAGTGGCTATTAATTCAGGTATTGATAACTCCCTTGCATTAGGAAATTTACTGTCTAACTCTGTTGTCCATGCTATCCCAGGGTGCCCAAAGAAAAGAACGCACTGATGGAAGAGTCAAAATAGAAAGTAAAAGCTCCGAGTGTGGTTGAGGCTGAAGGTTGTGGGGCAATGGTGTGGAAAGGAAAGCTGTGTACAAAATGATACCTATGAATTCATATAGCAACTGCACTCATCCATTTGAGGTAATGTAAATGCATGATAAAAGTAAAATGACCAAATCCAATTATATGCATCAATTCTAACTTCTTGAGCAATTATCATTCTTTCGTAAACTGCAATTTTGGCCACTTGTGTGTACCAACCCTTAATTGTCAGTAATTCTCTAGTTTTCTAGCATTTTGTAATGAGATATTTAGCACACAACATGGCTGCTGCCAGCTATTTACATTGTAGAATTAAATTACTAGACATAAAAAATCATGGGAAGCAGCCATTTGGAGTATTCTTAAGTATTTTGCTCTTTTAGTTGATATTTAAAAACAGAAAATTATTGACAGAATCAATGGTAATCTCAAGGGGCTGCCACAACTACTCTTTTCCTTTCCATGTCACAATCTCATCAAGAATTACAGAGAGCTCTTTCCTATATCAAATGACACCTAATATAGAAAAGGAAAATCATGACCACTTCTGCTGGTTGTTTAAAAATTATTAAAACTCTCCATTTTTTTCTGAGAAATATGCTTTTAAATAAATATCAGGAATAGAAACTAGTCATAAAGTACTAATACTTCAAAAAAATGACCATGTGGACTTCCTGAGGACTGTGGTCTTGAATGAAGTTTTCCAGATAATCAAATCAGTAGAGTGGTGACATTGTTTAAGAATTTATAATGTCATGGAGAATCCAGGGTGGGCATGGTTGGGAAGAATCCCTAGATTGCTTCACTCTTTATTGGAAAAAGAAGCCACTAGAAACTTTAACTGCATGTTACAAAGTGAAAGAAGCCAATCTGAAGATGCTGCATGCTATACAGCTCTAATCGTATGACTTTCTGGAAAAGACAAAACAATAGAGTCAATAAAAAAAAAAGTCAGTGGTGGTGTGCCTGCATGACTTAGGTGGTTAAGCCTCTGACTCTCGATTCAGTTTAGTTCATGATCTCAGTGTCATAAGATTGAGTCCTCCATGGGGGGGTGGGGGGAGTCCATGCTCAGCAGGGAGTCTGCTGGAGATCCTCTTTCTCCCTCTGCTCCTCCTCTTGCTCTCTCGTTCTCTGTCTCAAATAAATAAATAAATCTTTAAAATAAAAGATCAGTGGTTGTCAGAGGGGAGAGTAGCAGGGGAGAAATTAACAGGCAGAGCATAGAGAATTTTTGCAGGAGTGAAATGCACTGTATGACACCATAACGATGGGTGTGTGTCATTCTACCTTTGTTCAAACCCATAGAATGTATGATACCAGGAGTGAACTCCAAGGTAAAATAGAGATTTGGGGTGATTCTGATGTACCAGTGGAGGCTCATCTTTGGTAAAGCAAACAAAAAAGTGTACCATGCTGGTAGTTGGATGATGCTAAGTGGGGAGGCTATGTATGTGTAAAGGCCCTTAATTTTGTTGTAAACTTAAATTACCCTCGGGGGGAAAAAGGTCTTAAAGAAAAGAAGCTATTGCATTGGCTGTTCTCAAAGATGCCTCATCGGTGTCTAAGAGTGGCCTTTGGTGATATTTTAAGGGGTTGGTAAATGCAATGCTGATGGCTGATGGAAGAGAGCTGGCCCTGGGCTCACTAGTTATGCAATTCACGTCCACTGCCTGGGGTTGGAGCTTTTCATCTATCCACTGAAGATGTTGAATTAGATTTGTGAAATACCTTCAAACCCCTAGTTTTTTTGACTGCAGTGATCTAGAAGTTGTATATTCCCCCAGGCATTTCTTTGCTTATTGTTTTTTGAAGCTATTTTGCATGGTATCTTTACTATTTGCTTTTGGTTTTGCTTGATTGCCTGATCTTGTGTTTGTTGCTTTAAAAAAGAAAGTTTTAGGGACATCTGGCTGGCTCAGTCAGTGGATCAGTGACTCTTGATCTGGCAATTGTGAGTTTGAGCCCCTCACTGGGTGTAAAGATTACTTTAAAAAAAATCTTTTTAAAAAGTCTGAATATGAGCTGTTTTGGAATGAAGAGTTTCTTCTCTTATTTCTTTTATTATATGAACCACCCTTTTCTCCTATTATTTTTGGACTGCTGGAATGAAAATACTTAAAAAGAAATGTGTTTCCCGATCTCTCCCCATATGGAATGCCTTACTTTTGAGTTTGTTCTTATTTGCCAGTTTTCATGTTTCATTTAGTCCATAGACCTCCTAAGACTATCTTCCAGGAACCTGGAGATAGTCCACTCACCTGATTCTTTTTGCATTTTCTTCATTGCATATCCATTGTTGCATATCCAGTTCTCTATTCAGGTTGGGAACCTCTTCTAATTTATGTTATTATTTGTATTTATTTTTGGTTCTTTTTAAAAAAAGATTTATTTATTTGACACAGAGAGAAAGAGAGAGTGAGACAGTGGATGAATAAGCAGAGGGAGAGGGAGAAACAAACTCCCCACTGAGCAGGCGGCCTGATGTGGTGGCTCGGACCCTGAGATCATGATCTGAACTGAAGGCAGACAGTTACTGATGGAACCACCCAGGCACCTCTATTCTTTAGTTCTAATTAACATTTGATTTAGTTCATTTCTGTTTGGATATCTGACATCTTATGTCCAAAGCTAAATGTATTACTTTCCCATCCCAACATGTTTCTGTGCCCTCTTCCCTCTCTTAGAGAATGGTGTCATTATCCACTACGTTTCCCCTACTAGAAACATCGGCAACATCCCCAACCTCTTTATCTTTCTTTTTCTTCATCCAGTAGGTCACAATTCTCATTGCCATAGCTGCACTTTATACATTCTCATCCCATTTTAGATCACTTCTGGAGAAAGAATTTTTATAAGGTAGAGCTATGGGAGGGGTGTTCCCAAAGATTAAGGATGCTTGTAAGAAGGGAGATTGGAATTTTGTTTCTCAGTTGGTCATTTGGTTGGGCAGCTGGCTTGGCCATCTGCCTTGCATCTACGTGGGCAGGACAAAAGTAAGTAGAGAGAGAGGCAGGGGAAGGGAGGCAAGGCAGCCTCTATCAGACACAAAAGTATATGTGTTCCTTACAGGTCACTGGGCATCACAAAGGGCTAGAGGCTGGGGCAGGACTCCAAAAGACGTTGTGTCATATTTTTCTGGGAGCAGGAGCTGCAAGACTTAGAAGAGGATGATTCCTGCACATAGAGATTCACAACAGTCAGAACAGAGATAGGCAGCCCAGACAGATGGCTATAGAATTAGGCCTGGAAAGTGGAGGGTACAGGATGTGTCCCAGAGCAGATGACAAGCATCCTGCAGTCCCCATAAGATCAGAGAGGGGGGAAAAAGAAGGAGGAAGGAATACTTTCTCTTTCCTTCTTTAGGTCCCTGCAGGGTAAATTAATATCTTTAAATGTGATAGAGGGGTGCCCGAGTGGCTCAGTTGGTTGAATGTCTGACTCTGGATTTCAGCTCAGGTCATGATCTCAAGGTTGTTTAATGGAGCCCCAGGTCTGGCTCCACATTTAGCACAGAGTCTGCTTGAGATTCTCTCTCTCTCCCTCTACCCCTCCCTCTGCTCTCTCTCTCTCAATAAACAAACAAAAAAACTTTAAAAAATAAACGTGATGGAAAAATCAGTTTTAAAGCAGATGACAATTGAAAATGAAAGATTACAACCTTAATAACTAGAAGTGCTTGAGAAATTTTGAGATCTGCTCAAGACATGATTTAGTATATATCCACAAGATAGGGAGATTTGACACAGTGCAACAGGCAATGGGTTTAAGAGAGAAAAGTATATCATGTCATCACTTACCCATCTGAGACAATTCAATAACCCCCCTAGCTATTAACATATTGCATGGCATTTTTCTGTTACATGTCTACTTTCCTTCCTAGGGCATCTGTACCCCTAGTACTTGCGTTTCACACATGCTCAAAAGTATTTGTTAATAAATGATGGAATACACACATGAATAAATCAGTGTCCAAAGCAGTGCATAAAGGTACATGTGAGGCACTCCAAAAGGGGAAGAATTAGGCAAAAAGAATAATCTACATTCCTAAGGTAACAGGTGCTATGTAAGGACTGAAACATACATATTCCTCACTAAAAATGAAATTCATAGTAAGCTGCCCATCTGTCCTCCATCCTACTCCACTCATCCTGACCTCTCACTCTTTTAATCTAAATTCTTCTATCCCTGCATATAGCATATGATTGCTATTGTGCTTTTGAATGCCCCTTGTGTTTCTTGGTCACAGGCTATCAACTGGCTAGTTCTAGATGGTAGCTACTACTTAGTTACATGATTACATAAAACTTTGAATTAAGAGAGGCCATTGTTCCCGGGCCATCATTTTTCTTGTCCATATTTCTTCATGTAATACCCTCAAATCATCTGATATAGTTGCCATCAGGTTTTGAAACTGCAAACACAAACTTCTCATAGTTTTAGATCCACACCTGTATGAGGCTCATTCAATAGAATGAGTTTATGCTCCTTTTCTTCTTTAAAAAAATAGTACTTTCCATTGCTTTCTGCTTTAGAGATGCAAACCAATACTGCCATCCACTGTTCCTTTGGATAATCTTTTTCCCACAGTTCTCACCAAGATGCTTTGGGGAAAGAAAGAAGGAAAACTGACAACAAAATTAAGTTCTTTGAAAGGATGGGGAATTTGTTACTTTTGAGCAAGTGCTGCACTGAAGACAATAAAGGAATCAAACAGGATGACTTACCTTCTTTTTCCACATGCCTCAATGGAGAAAACACACTCTCAAAATGTGACCTAGTAAACGAGCATCTAGAGAGTCAGCCTCTTCCTGGACATCATAAGGAGGAAAAAAAATCACCTAGACCCTCTTTTTTTTTTTTTTTTTTTTAAGATTTTATTTATTTATTCATGAGAGACAGAGAGAGAGGGAGAGAGGCAGAGGGAGAAGCAGGCTCCATGCAGGGAGCCAGACGTGGGACTCAATCCCGGGACTCCAGGATCACGCCCTGGGCCAAAGGCAGGCGCTAAACCACTGAGCCACCCATGGATCCTCGTAGACTCTCTTTGGTCACAGTTTAACTTTGCTTCATTCAGCTCAAGGCCAGGCTCAAGGTCATTTATCATCCTAGTCACATTCTAGCATTTCTGGAAGAGAGCCCGGGTCTTCTTCCAAGTCAATAAGCAGGGGACCTCTGTCTCCTACTGCTGTCAGAGAAGGCCCAGCACTTTGAGAGAGGAGCACACATTCCTAGTGTCTGACGCTTGCAAGTGATTGTACTCCATTTTGTTCCACTCAATGCCTACCGCACATTATAATGCATCTCCTTTTAGCCTTATGTTTTCTGCCTGCAGTTCGGTTTCCAACGAGTACATTTGTAACTAAGATTATGAAGAAATCCTTATTTTCCTCTCACTTGAAATAGAATTGATCTTCCAGGTGCTACAGGCAAAATCAAGGGGCCAAACTTTGAGGCAGATGATGGCAATGCTGGGGAGGGGAGCTGGTCTGATTCTCCGACTCTGTGAATGTAGGAACTGAGGCCCAGAGAGGAAAAATAGAACACCTGGGGCTATGGAATCGGGAAATAGCAAAGCCAGTGGATAACCCAGGTCTCTCAACCCCTAGTCAAAACCTATCTACTGCAAAGTGTTCCTCCCAGAAGCACAGTCCATCTCTCCATCGCTGTTACAGGACTTCATAAATGGCTTTTTAAAAAGTAACATAAACCCCTCTGAAGGCATTTTTGTTCCTCTGTGACTCTTATCCTCCTCTTGACTCCCACCTCCCGGAAAGCCACAGGATGTCTAGGTTGGGAGCTCACAACAGTAACATCCTTCTTCCTTCTCACACAGGAAAGGAGAATGTACAGGAGCATAATGATCTGGAAAGGGGAACAGAGGAGAATCGTCTGTCTTAGGCCTGTTTTCATAAAAGGACAATCAATGTTATTTTACTTATCTAGATTTATAGCACCAACGTTAGGAGACCTCAATTCCTTCATTCATTCAGGCACCATTATGTTTGAACTGTTCTTCGGATTTATGCAGGTTATATCCCCTTATTATCTCTTGAAAGAGCCCTAGAGCAGGCCGCATGATATTAGAAAGCTGAGTAGCTCTCTCAATGTTTGTTTAGTGCTATTCATTCAGCAAGCACAACCTGCTTGAAAAAACACCAAGATGAGGTTTATGTTCCCATCAGATTCCAATGCAAGGGAAATGCTGGCACTTTTCACTTTATGGATTGTCATCGTGTGGTTGTGAGGTTGAGCTGTACAAAGTTTTACCACAGAAGAAGATGGTGCCAAAATGCTTCAAAGAAAATTATTTCTCGAGCAACAGGGTTTTTTTTCTCTAAGTAAATGATTTAAAAAGATAAAAGTGATTTAGAGAAGCTATTGGAAGATGGTAGGTATAACATACACCTAGAAAAGGACCCCAATGGGCAGAAAAGGGTAGTGATCAATTTGAATTACAAAATAAAACGTAGTAAGAAAATTACTATTTCCCAAAATTATATTATGGACCAGGCATCATGTGAGGAATTTTGAATCTATTATTTCATTCCTCAAGAAGCTCTAGAAGTAATTGTAATGACGTACACTTTTCTGGTGAATTAACTAAGACTGGGAGAACAAGAGGCTTCCCTGAGATTGCTTAGCAGATAGGGGCCAACATGAGGAATGAGTCAGTGAAGAATGAGGGTGTGTTGAAATGGAAAGCTTACAGAAGCAAGGATGCTTAGGGCACACACTGGCAACAGGAGGTTGATTTACTTGTCTGGAGTAGATAATTCATAAAAAAATATTAGGGTAGGGGCCTAGGAAGATAAAAGTTTGAATGCTAGGTTAAAGTAATTTTGTTCTGTAGACAATGAGGAATTATTGGTGATTTTAGAGATAGGAAGAGTCATCAAAATTGTGTTTTACAACTTAAAAATCTGGTAGTCGTGTACAAAGCAAATGTTGCAAATAACAAAACCAATTTGAGAGCTATTCAAGTAGCCCAGGAGTGATGCTAAAGCAAAGATGAGGAGAAACCGTTTTTACAAGGTGGCCTTAAAGTTCAATGCTAAATAACCTGACAATGTTAATTTTTCATTCACTCATTCATTCAGCTAATATTTATCACTGTGCTAAGTATTGGCATCTTGTGGTTCAAGTCAGGAAACTCTACTTTTCTAATCGAACATTTTATTTGGAATTAATTATAGATTCATGTATAATTAGAAAAAATAATACAGAGATATCCTGTGTGCCCTTTACCCCAGTTCTCCTATTGATAAACATCTTATAAAATTCTAGTATAGTATCACCCCAGGATGCAATCCATTGATCTCGTTCAGATTTCCCCAGGTTTACTTATCCTCCACAGGTTTAAAAAGCATTGTTTATTCTATAGGCCTAGTAGACTATTACTATACTCGGTTAATCAGCTTCTATCATAAACCCTCCCCACTTCTCTAGCTCACTGCAAGGAGAGTCTAAGAACATCGTCAAATGCACAGTACACCAGTCTTTCCTTTACTCAGGTCTCAAACTAACAGTTCTGAAACTGTGTTTAAATCTTATTTCTTGTGGTTAAAACCTGCCTACGCTTTCTTTTCAGCTGGCTTTTATCCATCCCGAGAGTTACTGGGGACTTGTTAGGTATTTTTCTTCTATGATTGAAATAAACACAGTCCATTAATACCCTGGAATGGTCTTCATTCTTAAAAAGCTGGGTATTCTGCTATGCTCAGGATTCATATTCTCCACTAAACCGCGTGGATTTATCTACTTGAAGACTTTCAAGTGGAATATATCAGACTCACTGATGTTATTTCTGACTCAGCATGACTTTGGATGATGTTCTTAACCTCTCTGGGCCTCAGTATTCTTGTCCCTTCCACTTCAAATTGTCATGATGCTATGGGAGGCAGATCCTACATTTTCTGACCCTTTCACCTTTGTTTGGTACCTGCTTTTTTATCCTCTCAGGCTTCCAGGGTTCTCATTTTCCCTGCTGATATTCCCTGAAATCTTCTCTTATGAGAGGATTTGAAAACTTAATGCCACCACATACCTGGCTTGTGTAGCTAACAAGCAGAAGCAAACATGTGGGTGTCAGCCAGGGCTCTGGGGATGGCATTTGGGGAGATCCAGGGTTTCCTGTCTATGGGATGTGTTATAATGTGAAGAACATTAGACTCTGAAGGCAGACCGTCTGAATTTGAACCCAGGCTCTGCTACTTACCAGTTATATGATGGTGGGAAATCATTTACCATTTCTGAGGCTCAGTTTCTTCATTTGTAATATGTGACTAGTTAATAGTACCTTCTTCATAGCATTGATTTAAGTAATAAATGAGCTAATATAACTAAAGCACTTAGCATAGTGCTCGACACACAATGCACATTTAAGTCTTAGTGTTATAATTTAAAAACCCATAGATATGAATGACCCATGGTATGTACGTAGAATCTGTAGTTTTCCTGATGGGTAGATTATTTTAAAATTGTATTTAAAAAAATATTTTATTTATCTATTCATAAGAGACAGAGAGGGAGAGAGAGAGAGAGAGAGGCAGACACATAGGCAGAGGGAGGAGAAGCAGGCTCCATTCAGGGAGCCTGATGTGGGACTTGATCCTGGGACTCCAGCATCATGCCCTGAGTCAAAGGCAGATGCTCAACCACTGAGCCACCCAGGCATCCCTTTAAAACTGTCTTATTTCACAGATCTCCTCTTCTCTTCCTCATAGTTATTATATTGCTAGATAATATGTCAAAATTTTATAAATATATGAATTTTATACCTAACAAGCAATAAAACACATTTTAATGGGGGTTTTCTTGCATCTATGTCATGCCACAAAGCTATCTCAGTGTGTTTTTGGAGAAAGGGAAGGGGATGGTGTAATTGAACATGTATTAACTGTAGACTTATATGAATATTGTAGATTTATTAACTCAAATAATCTTTAACTCTTTAGAACAGATATCAAAAATTCAGCGTTTTTTTTGTTTTGTTTTGTTTTGTTTTGTTTTTTAGAAGAGAATACTAAGACTTGGAGAGATTGAAAAACTTGTCTGAGACCAGAGATCCCTGGCAGATCAAAATTAGAACACAGTAGTCTCTACACTATAATATATCTCCTCCTCTGTTTACTCCTTATGCTTTTGGAGAAGCCAAAGTACAAAGAAATAATGGCTTAATATAAATATCATAATGCAATAAAAAAGTTAAATAATTGGTGACCATTTTATGGGAAAATAGTATTTAAAGGTCCATTTTGAAGTGGTCTTTCCAAGCCCACATTTTCATTGCCAATTCTAGGACAAGCTCATTTGGTTCTTTCTAGAAAACTCTTTTATTTATTTTTTATTTTTTAAAAAATTTTTATATATTTATTTATTTATGATAGTCACACAGAGAGAGAGAGAGAGGCAGAGACACAGGCAGAGGGAGAAGCAGGCTCCATGCACCGGGAGCCCGACGTGGGATTCGATCCCGGGTCTCCAGGATCGCGCCCTGGGCCAAAGGCAGGTGCCAAACCACTGCGCCACCCAGGGATCCCCTCTTTTATTTTTTTAAGCTTGAGTTACAATAATCTTAATAACTCAATGTAAATGTTTCTGTCTTTAGAATCTTTGTGTTTCTTGCTTTGGATCTTCTATCTGTGTAACAGTCACAAAATAATATTTTGAGAGAGAAAATAAAAACAGTTGATTTGTGTTTTTTTAGGAGCGCCAAAATGTTGATTCTCACCATGTCTATCTATCCCCCTTCCTTTTCCCTACCCTTCCTGAATTTTCTGCCAGCAATCAAGCTAAGATTCAGAAAATTACCAGATGCAGCAAATGTTAACCAAAGCTGAATTGATAGCTAGACAAAATGCCCTCTGAATAAATTCTTGTCAGGGTCAGAGGGGATTCTTTGTTCTGGGAGGAGAAAAGTCCTTTGAAGGAAGGAAGGTTGGAGGTCAGCAGTCCCTGAATCCATACCTCAAATGGCTCCACCCTCTCTTTCAATCTCAGGCAAACCCAGTTCATCTACTTGTGGCCCAAGGCCTTCTGGATTCTGGAAGCTACCACAACTTTTTCCTGATTATTTGTAATTGGTCATTAGGCTCTGATATAGAGTCTCTTTTTCCTCCTTGGTTATATGGTCTTGATTTTTCTTGTATCACCTCTGGTTTTGCTTACTTGTTTTATAAGTGACAGAAGCTCAAAGAAAACTCAATTGTGTAAAAAGAGGAGTTTATTGGATCATGTAATCCAAGAAAAAGCTGATTGCTAATTGAACTTTGGATCTAGCTAAGGATCCATTGGCTTTAGCAGTTACATTTGAATTATTCACTAAGTCTTGAATGTTCAGCTGGTACCCTTCATAGTCTGCCTAAGATTTTTAGGAAAATAAATATGTAACATTTTGCTGTTTACTTAGCATGACTGACATGGTATTCTAATAAATTTGAATCAACTGCCAGATACCACCATCATGTCATTAACCAGATTTCTTACCACATGATTTGGATCTCAAAATTTTTGCCATTGAAGTTGTATGTAATATACTCAAATTTAGTTTAACTAAGATCATAATATAAAATTGTACAAACCATTACAAAAATATTGGGAAAAAAATTAGGAAGCAGAGCTCCTCAATGAATTACATTGAGCCATAGCTAATGTTTTTTTTAAAAAATAATAAATTCATAGTGATCCATTAATGCTTCTGATTACATATCCCATTCTGAAAAATATCTGTGTACCCATGCAATTATTAAGAATGCTCAGTTCCTCACACCCCAAAGCTTAGTAAATACCCAGAAAAGCTGAATTGCTGACATTTATTCAGAAGGTAGTCTTTCCACCAAACGGTCATTGACCTCTAAAAATGCTTTTGCTGTTCTTGTATAAGTGAGTGATTAAGATAGAATTAAAAATTGAGATATTGGCTTCATCATACTCATTTTTAATATTCCTTCAATTTTGAAGCAAAATAATTTTGGTTAAAAAAAGAAAATACTTTGCTGTCACTGCATACTTCACATCAACATTTTATTTTCATGTTGGATTGGCATTATCTGCCTAATTTCCAAATAAAACTTCACATTTTAATAAAGAGATCTTAAAACAGTGTTATATGGATGTTCACATGAGAGTAAGATGGAATAGTTGTTGCCATACCAAAGCTTCCATTGAGAATAGCTAGAAAAGAGATTAATTAAAGGATCATATGTTTAACAATGGAGAAGGCTATTGACACAATGAAGAACAGGGGGATTAAGAATATGGAAAGGGGAGAGCCATGGAGTAGTGGGCTGACATTTTGTACTTTTACTCTGGTTATATTTGCAAACTTGGGGTATGAGCAAGAAATTGAGTTCCTGGACTTTGCACAGGCAGAGAACAGCTGCTGCCAGACTTAGAAGTCAACAGGACATCTGGCAGTCTTGCAGGACTTCATTAACAAAATTGGAAACTTGTAGGACCTCAAATGCATGGCCAATTCCCCCCCTAAGACATTTGCTGAATTCTGAAATTTTGGGTAAGGGGAGATAAATAGCTAGGTAGAAAACAGAAAGGCAGAATAGAGTTTTCTTCAGTCTTCCTGTAAGGAGACCAAAAGCTTCATGTCCTGCAAAGGAAAGGAGCTCTGGTAACACATCAGGTTCTCACTGAAAGCCCTGGTTAGGGGGATCCCTGGGTGGTGCAGCGGTTTGGTGCCTGCCTTTGGCCCAGGACGCGATCCTGGAGACCCAGGATTGAATCCCACGTCGGGCTCCCGGTGCATGGGGCCTACTTCTCCCTCTGCCTATGTCTCTGCCTTTCTCTCTCTCTCTCTCTCTCTCTGTGACTATCATAAATAAATAAAAATTTAAAAAAATAAAAATTACTGAAAACCCTGGTTAGGTATGTCATATACAGAAGAAGGGTAAATTAAAATTAGGCTGAGTTCAGCTCACTCCCTAATTGGATCATGTTGGTAAGACTTCACATTGCCTCACTGAGGAAGGGTTAAATAACTCTGGAAGATGAGCTCATCTATACCTCTACCATGTACAGATGAAAATTTATGCCATTAAATCTAAAGTTATTAGGCCGCCAAAAGATAGAACCATGAGACTAAAACTCAAGAGAATAATGAGTATACAAGAATATAAGAAATCCAAAGGTAATCCATATTTTGAAGGTAGCAGACATAAACTCTAAAGTTGGTGAAGATGAATAGTTTTAAGAAATAGATAAAATATGCAAACATATAGATGAAAGATGAAGATTTTTACTAGGCAATTTAGAATCTATAAAATAAAATTAATGCACATTTTAAACTGAAATCACAACATCCAAAATCAACTCAATAGGTATATTCATCCACATATTCAACACAGCAGAAGACAATTTGAAAGCCAGAAGACAGCTTGATAGAAAATATACAAATTGAAACAGAAAGAGAAAAATGATCTAGAATACAGAAAAGAACATAAGAGATGCATAGAACAATATCCAAAGCTCTAGCATACATATAATTGGAGTTCCTTAAAGGGAGAAAGAATGAGGTTGAAGATGCATTTGAAGAGCTAATGGTGGAGAATTTTCCAAAACTGGTAAGAGATAATGACCCTCAAATTCAAGAAGCTTAGCAAATTACAGGCAAAATAATACAAAGAAAACAAGATTTGAGAATATTAGAGTTAGACTATTGACAACCAAAAACAAAGAGAAATATCTTAAAGGTATCCAGAGAAAAACAACACTAAATAATAAGCTCATAGTTGACTCTTCAACATAAACTATGAAAGCTGATAGAAAATTGAAAATGCCAGAAGAAGAAAGTATCAAATTATCCAGCAATAGTGCAAAAAGGATTAAATAGAAATACACCAACCATCAATAAGTGAAAATAAAGTCATGAAAATTAAGTTAAAAAGATCTTCTGATCATTAGTGAAATGTTTTCTCAGGAAAGTAGAAGCTGAGAGATTTTGTCACTAGCAGACCTTCATTAAAACAAATACTAGAAGTTCTTTAACAAGATGTCTCAGAGGTAAACGTAAAAATGCAAAAGAGGAAGATAAACTAAAGTATTCCAGAGTTCTAGCGTTATTGGGGAAGAGATAAGAATGGTAATTTGTAGTAGTCTGTTCTAGGCAAAGGATGTATATCATAGTTTCTAACATCAGAGAGGATAATAAAAAGAATGCATAACTAAAAAATTAATGGAGTAGGATAAATAATATTTTTTAACCCAAAGGAAGACAAGGGAAGGAGAAAAAAAATAAACATGAAACAGGTTGGTCAACTAGAAAACAAATAGCAGGATAATAGACATAAATTTAAATAGATCATCGATTACATTACATACAAAGAGTATCTATAAATCTTTAAGAAAGGGAATGCAACCCAGTAGAAAAATAAGCCAAATATTTGGCTAGCCACCCACAAAAGAGGATTATTGAATGGCCAATAGATGTGAAAAGTTCTCAATTTTATTAGTCACCATGGAAACGTAAATTATCTTGTGATATCATTACACACACTCCAGGATGGCTAAAATTAAATATACAAACAGGTAATATTAAGAATTGGTGACAACGTGGACAAATTCCAATTCTTATTCACTGCTGGTGGCAAAAGCAAATTGAAAACATGTTAGGCAATTTCTTCTAAAACTAAACCTAGCAAATCACATTATCTAGTAAATAGGAGTATAATAATTCAGCAATTTCCCCAAGTTTATACTCGGTAGAAATGTATACACAAGTTCACCCAAAGACATAATAATACTCAAAACAGTACTATTTATAACAATCCTCATACTATAGAATGAATAAATAAATTGTAGTATATTTATCGAATGGAATAATAAATATTATAAATAAAAAATAAAACAAACCCCACAGTTATATGCAGTGGTGTGCATTGATTTCATAAACACCAAGCTGAATGAAAAAAGCCAGCCATGAAAGAGTACCTATTGTATAACTCCATTTATGTAAAGTCTAAAAACAAGAAAAATGAATGCTGTAAGAAGGCAGGATACCTGTTATACTTGATAGGGGGATGGGGATGGGCTTGGAGGATGTACAAGAGGGGCTTTTGCGATTCTAATAATGTCCTGTTGCCTAAACTGGTTGCTGGTTTCACAAGTATGTTCACTTGGTGAACATTCCTTTGGTCTGTGCACTGGAAGTACTTGCATGTTTCTGTATGTACGTTATAAAGAATTTACTTGTGAATTATTAAGTACCAACTGAATGCATGGGACTGAACTATGTGAGTCTCCATTTTAAGTACTCTGCTAATAATTATCCACTGTTACTTGCCCTGAAGTAGTGGAGAATGGAAAAATAATAATGGTGGCGAAAAAAGACAAAGTAAAACATTTCATAAGAAAATAATAAACCATACCTCCAAAACTTGTAAAATTCTCCAAAAAGTTGAAATCTGCTAAACAAGGAGCCCAGCATCTAAAAAATTGTGAATTGCATCTGTTTGCCTGGCAGTTCAACAGGTCAATTGGCAAGTACTGCAGTACTGCAGAAGTTACAAAAGAACTGGGTATTATGGTTTCATCCTTCAAGAATCAAATAATTCAGTCAGGGACACAAGAGTTAAATCTGCAAAGTAATGAAAAGAACAACACAAAGAAATGTAGTTTACTAAATTGTGTCAAGTATTCCATGGATAGTCCAGAAATGAAAGATATGGTTATAGGATGGAGTGATTGAAAGTCTTATTGGAGGAGGTGTGGCTGGAACTGGGTGGTAAGAAGGTGATTGACAAAGTTTATTGGAGATCTAATTAACACATGTTGTGTTGGACAGTTGAAGATTACCTTTTTATAATAGTAAGAATTGATATCATGAATGGTTCTGATGCCATTATGATGTATCTTGTGTGAATAATTCATGCATAGACTACTGGAGCCATACAATGGAACTGCAGGGGGTGTTACAAATTAGGATTTATGTGCATTGACATAGCTGTGGGTGGAAGCTGGTAGTGTGTTTGCACCCCTCGCCAGTGACTATACCTCACTCTTTCCAGGACTAGTGTGAGAGACAGTGTGTCTATGTGCATGCATACATGTTTGATTATTAGGAAAACAAAATTCATCTATACATTGAATTCACAAAAATATTTCTCAAAATAATTTGTACAAAGAGTCCATGTATAGCCATTGAAGGAAAATTGAAGGAAAGAGACCAAATCATTTGCGGCAGAGTTTATGAAAGGCTGGATCTTTTGAACATTATTTTTAACTTTTTTTAGAAGTTTACCTGAGAATATAATTTGGTTGAGTTATTTTTTAATTTTATTTATTTATTTATTTACTTACTTATTTTTAGAGAGGCAAAGAGAGAAGTGGGGGAGAGGCAGAGGGGTATGGAGAGAGAATATTAAGCAGGTTCCATGCCCAATGTGGAGCCTGATCCAGGGCTCGATCTCTCAACCCTGAGATCATGACCTGAGCCAAAATCAAGAGTTGGATGCTTAACTCACTGAGCCACTCAGGCATCCCTGGTGAAGTTATCTTAAGAGACTTACCTTAAGTTTTATTAGAAAATTTCCTGTATAAGCCCACTGTTCCATTTTATACTGCCATTGATTTTTCTTTTTGCTTCTAAAATTATCAAAGTTAATGTATGATTTGCTAGGCCTTTTTTTTTGGTGGTGGGGGGTGCCAGGGGCATAATTTAATCTATAACAACTAGTATGTAATTATTATTTATCAGATTACTGTGCTTTGTATTTTAGTTCCATTACCACAAGGATAGCAAAATGTACTGTAAATGCTCTGTTTTGCTCATGGTATAGGGCTTTGCCACCGTATGTAAATGAAGTCATTTAGAATAATAAATTCACACAGCAGAACATTTTGAAGGTAACTTTTACCTCTGTTAAATCACTACTATGTGCCCAGAAGAAGGAGTAAATTCATACTTTGATATTGTTATGTTCACTCGAAGATTCAGAGTCTTAAAATTGAAGGGACTTAAAGGTTCAGTAATTCCCAAAGGATGATCAAGGGACTCATGCTAATCCATGACAGGGATTTTGCCATTTTGCCTCAATAGGAGAAAAATAAAGCTCATGTCAATCTCTTGATTTAGCAAGCTAAATTTTTGTCCAATAAAGTTAGGATCTGTGCAAAATTTGTGTTTATTTTTGCAGACTGCCTTTAGTTTTAATATTATGTCTTCTTATGTTTTCATTTAAAATATAATTTATTTATGAAATGATACTGGTCACTGGTTTTGGTTTGAAGGTCTTGGCATTACAAAAAAATTAGGGAGCATTTTTTAGTTTCCATTAAAAAAATTATATATATTCCTGGTCCATGAGATTTATCTTCATGGATCATTGACCTGATCAAAAGACCCATCTGATTCTTGAATTCCCTGAACTCTATGCTCACTGCACTCAGGTCAAATATATATATATAAAGAAAAGAAAAAAGAAAAGTCACCAGTCACCACTTTCAACATAGTGCTTTCCATCCTTAATTTTCTTAGAAAATTCTTTTAAAAAACTTAGCTGAAATTTTCTTGAAAATTTATTATGTTTTAATTTTTCACCCCTGAAATCATACCAAAGAAATATACTCCCTATTCTGAATACATCCCTTCACAAAAATGAAGAAAAGTATTGTTTTCTGAGTCTTCTCTTTTTTTGACCGATCACCTAATTTTCTTGGTTCTTCATGAAACAATGAAACAATGTTGCAAATCACTCAACTTTTTCTGTTTTAGTTTTAGTTTGTCAGTGACACTCAAACTCTTGATACCCAGAACTGAATTAGAGGCTCAATAGACATAAATATTTAATTGAAGGCTTTATCACTTACCAAACTCCAGATACCATGTTTCAGTACCATTTACTATTTTATTTGCCATTTTGTCAATTGCAACTCATCTCAACATTTTCAACTGAATGAGCACTTACAATTTCTTCAGCCTCTAGCTTACTATTTTCATCTAGAAAACTAGAAGGCATTGTACTAAGAAAGGACAACTAAATATTCACTTGTGGACAATTTACAGCAGGCCAAGTATAGAGCACTGGGTGTTATATGCAACTGTTAAACTACTGAACACGACATCTGAAACGAATGATGTACTACCTGTTGAATTGAATTTAAATAGGACAACATAAAAAGACAAGATAAAAACAAATTATTTCCTCAGTGTCCAGTATCTCCTGGATGGCCATCTCCTTGTGAAAAATCAGTTCTTGGTAAAGACAATAAAGTTGGTTGGTAGTTAAAGAGAATTCTTCCATGGGCCTCTTCATTTTAGCCAAGTCTAGAGCCATAAACCAAAGCAGGGAACAACATACTACAGTCCAGGGGCCAAATGCATCTTATCTGCCTGTTTTCACAAACTTTTATTGAAACACAGCCACACTCATTCATTTTACATGGTCTATGATTGCTTTTGCACTACAAGGGCCGAATTGAGTAGTTGTTACAGAGGCTAATTATCCACAAAACCTAAAATATTTCTTTTTGGGCCCTTTTAAGAAAAATTTTGTTGATCCCTGAAGCTGCAAGAGCATTTCAGCTATGGAAGTTTTGGAATAACAGGGCAGAGGAGCATAAAAGAAGGAGAGAAGGTTTCATGGACACCTAAAATTAGAGCTGGTTCTCAATCTACCCGACAAGAGGTCAGTCTGGGTTGGGAGAAGAAATGAACAGCACTGACCCAGTTATTATGGATTTGACATCTGCTTGAGAAGAGATCTGTTCCATATGGTAAAGCTGAAAAATTAGAAGTCAGTGCTGAGTTTCTGCAGAGGAGGCTGGCTGGCTTGAAGTACCATACATATTGTCATTTATGACATGAATTACATTAGCGTTCTTTTTGTCACCATGCTCAGGCCTCCTTCAATTTGGAAAGAAGGTGGACCAAATAATCCTATGCTTTACCATGTAGTATTCACTGAAGAGATTTTTAAAAGCTGACTCAACAGAACCAAAAGAAGTCATATTACATACATACTGCACTGCTTTGGGGGTACAGAGCTAGCATCTGAAGAGACAACACCATACGTGGTGAAGTCAGCTTCTGTTTATCAATTGTAGAGCAACAGGATGCTGATCCAGCAGATGTAATTTACATCTGAGTGGTGGTTTTTAAAAAGACCCTTTTATATTATAAGAGTTTGGGCTTTTTTCCAGTCTGGAAAACAAATAAGAAACCAACATATTCTTAATTTCTTTCTATGAAATGCATCCCAGTCTCCACAAAGGAAATGCCAAAAAAAAAAAAAATAAATAAATAAATAAAAGATCAAAATTTGAAATGATGTTAAGAATGTCTGTGCAGATTGCACTGTTGGGGATTTACCCCAAAGATACAAATGCAATGAAACGCTGGGACACCTGCACCCCGATGTTTCTAGCAGCAATGGCCACGATAGCCAAACTGTGGAAGGAGCCTCGGTGTCCAACGAAAGATGAATGGATAAAGAAGATGTGGTTTATGTATACAATGGAATATTACTCAGCTATTAGAAATGACAAATACCCACCATTTGCTTCAACGTGGATGGAACTGGAGGGTATTATGCTGAGTGAAGTAAGTCAGTCGGAGAAGGACAAACATTATATGTTCTCATTCATTTGGGGAATATAAATAATAGTGAAAGGGAAAATAAGGGAAGGGAGAAGAAATGTGTGGGAAATATCAGAAAGGGAGACAGAACGTAAAGACTGCTAACTCTGGGAAACGAACTAGGGGTGGTAGAAGGGGAGGAGGGCGGGGGGTGGGAGTGAATGGGTGACGGGCACTGGGTGTTATTCTGTATGTTAGTAAATTGAACACCAATAAAAAAAAAAATAATAAAAAAAAAAAAAAAAAAAGAATGTCTGTGCAGGAATTGTCAATTTATGAACACACAAATAAACAAATGAAAACCTACCTTTGCAGTGGAAGGAATTAGCATGGAAGACCGAAAGCTAGACTGTGACTGAGGCAAATTTACTTTCCAGGTTTTTTTCTTCCTCCCTCCATTTTTGGAGTTACCTCTGCCTCCCTCTCTCTCTATGAGTTTAATACACTGTGCCACTGATGGTGGTCCTGGTTTTCTTCTTTCACAAGTCTTTTGTGGATCATTTTGGAGATTCATATACACACTCAAACATGTACATACACTTTCCCACATTTTGTAATCTCTTTAGTGGTTCTGAATACTTCCTTTTCTTCAGAATTTGATGTCATGGATGCCATTCGCTCAGGGCCTCTAGATGATATCACAGGTCCTGCCTAGAAGACCCCAGAAGTAAATGCCCATGTATGGCACCAACTTGAGAAAACTAGAAACTCCAATTCTTATGGAATACACGATACCTACCTCATATAATGTCCCTTGACCGGAGAGGATGTGCAATGCCTTGCTGAGCCATATTGGTGCTGAGGCTAAAGGTAAAATGTGCTCTATACCCAGGCACCAAAATATCTTTCCATAATTTTAACCAAGTGGAAAAGTTAATAAAAACTATAGTTTTTAAAAAAATATTATATGTAGAACCCTATGTTGCCTAATCTGTTTGCACACTGTTAACCTTTATAAATATGCCTGGAGGAGAACATGATCCCCGTGGTCAGGAACCAGACTGACTGGAAATAACTGTTTTTCTTTGTACAGTAATGCATAAAACAATTCTAATATTAAATACTGAAACTCTCATGCAAATTAAGATTTTTTTTTTTTACCTGTCTGCTTCCTCAGCTCAGGCTAGACACAATTCAACTTTGAACTATGTTTCAGTTCACCTTTCTGCACTTTGTTCCCAACACCCTAGGTGCCTTTGACTTCTCTAGGATTTGAAAATGCGGAGATAGGTCAGACACTGAAGATGTTTTGCTTGATTGGCACAGTTGGTAAACTAGCATTGGTACCCTTTGCGTTTCATTGAATTTCATGCAAATAAAATGAAATAAAACCAGAGAGGAAGGCAAACCATAACAAGCTGAGGGTCACTGGAGGGGAGGTGGGTGGGGGATGGGGTAACTGGGGGTTGGGCATTAAGGAGGGCACATGATGTGATGAGCACTGGGTGTTGTATGCAACTGATGAATCACTAAATTCTACCCCTGAAATCTAATGATACACTATATGTTGACTAAATTGTATTTAAATAAATTTAAAAAATTCTTTTCTTCTTTCACAAGTCTTTTGTGGATCATTTTGGAGATTCATATACACACTCAAACATGTACATACACTTTCCCACATTTTGTAAGACTTCTTGCTGAGTTTTTCCAGCACAGATACTGCATTTTTTGCTAGCTGCTTAGGACTCGATACCTAACTTATGGAAGTCCACTCACACAAATTTACTTGTTAAGTTCACTTTGTCTTGCTGATGTTCCTCCAGTCAACATCCAGGACATCTCAAGTCTTCTCTGAGGTCACATTTTAGCACAGAAATCATCCATGGTCTTGCTTCATCAGACTCTGGAGGTATGTGATTTTCCTGTGGTGGGTGATGCCTACGAGTCACCAAGCCAGCTTTCTCCATCTGTGAATGCCTGTGAAGACCCAGCATGCCATTTTGATATAGGAGTACTTACATCTAAAGGATTTTTTTAACACTGAGGTTTCAGCCCAAATTAGGTAGCAATCAAATTCTCATTTTAATATTCTTTGCAACCATGTAGCTAGTTTTTAAAATAGAGTTGGGGCAGGAAGTTTTTGCCACTCTTCTCTGATGATACTTCTTTTTATTAATCCATCAGCCTCTTTTATTTCAAAGTTAATCCTGGTAGTGACCTGTGTAAATTAAATCTATGAGTGAGAAGAGTGTGTGTCAAACATGCTCTGTGGGAAATTAAAAAGAAGTAGTTAGAGCTCTTGTCCTTAATTTGCTTATTGTCAAGTGGATGTGCTTTACTATCACAAGTAGGTTCCCAGTAGCATGATTGAGAGACATACATACAACCATTCGCGGCTCACCTCTAAAACATATTCTTTTGTTGACAATTTGGTAGAAGATATGAGATATGTAATAAAATAAATATAACAAAAAGGTACCACAATTTTAACATTAAATTAGGTACTACGTTTTTCTAAACACGGCTTCTTTAAAAAAAAATGACTAGAGTAGATCATTAATGTGATTCTAGACTCTGAACTTGGAGGAACTTTGTTCTTTTAAAATAGAGATGGAATCACTTCCTTTACCTGTTGGGACAGAGGCTTCTTTCTGACTTTTGAACTGAACCAAGTGGTCTTTTCCTAAGGTTTCTGAAAGCTATTTGGTGCAAAGTGTTCCTTTGTGGATTTCAAAAATACTTCAATCAATAGTGTAAATCATTCATACCTAATTTTAAGTGCTCCCCTTATAACTGCTTTCTATTTCTTTCTCATTTCTTCCAAAATCCACCTCTAATGTACCCATTTTTTTTCCCTGTGGGGGGTTGTAATTCTGCTTTCCCTCCATGCATGTTATTCAACAGTAAGTTCAGCGCAGTGAGTCAGCTTTATGACTGGATGGATGTTACCCTGGGAGACAGGTAACATTCTCTGATTTTATGGTTGTCATATATATATAAATACTGAGTCCAATTTTCTAGTCTACTCCTGTTATTGCTTAAGATAGTGGCCAGGCAACAGATGAGATTGGGTCAGCAAATTTCCAAATCTGTAAAAACTGTTCTTTAAAAAAGAAAAAAAAAATCAAGATTTTTTTATATGGTGTTTTTGTTTGTTTTGATTTTGGTTTTGTTTCTGTTTTTTTTTTGGGGGGGGGGTGTTTTGTATTTTAACTTAGGATCTGGCTTTCTAATGTAAATACACACTTAAAGTTCTGGGAGTTTCGCTGGAATTATTTTCAAAATCTATAAAGTGGCCTACCAGTAACAAAAAAATGGCCAATAAGAAAAGACTAAAAAATTAGCCTGAAGAGCAGTCACTGTCTTGCCTAAGAGTCTTCAGAGTGCTGGGAGTCTTCAGAAAATTCCAAGAAGACCTGAGAGCACATGGCAACAGAGCACCGGGTTAGGGTTGGAGATTTTTAAAGGTAAGTTGGGGTCAGATTGTGTCTGCATTCAAAGACATCTGTGGGTGTTTGGTCTTCATCCTGTAGGCAGTAAGATGACTTCAAAGAATTCTAAGAAATGGTATGGCATGATCAAATCTGTGGCCGACTGCAATGTGGGAGAGATTTGAAAAGTGAAAAGTCAGAGGCAAACAAGCCAGTGAAGAGGCCATTATAATGATCTTGGTCATATACGGCCGACACATTATTTGGTGGAATGTTACCCTGAATTATTACCAATGATAATTAGCCTATAATTTCTAAAAGATATCAGAAAATTTCACTGGTAATTGTCAGGCCAAGTATAGTTAGGAACATCAGAGAAGTTCTGTCCCTGACTGGGAGTTAATAGCCAATGATAATTCAGACATGAGCCAAAGATTTTGGTGCAAAATCTGAAGAATTTGCTTGCCAGCCAACCTCTCCCTGTGACTTGTCCTTGGCCTTCAAACTCCACAGAGAAGTCTCAGCAATGAGAAAGCCTAGAGTTAGGAAATTTTAGAGTTCAAAGTATTGTAACTATTGGTGTTTCACCTGAAGCTTGGTAAGTTTCACAGCAAGTGCCTTCCCTTCTAAGGAATATTTATGGTTTCAATGTTAGGAGTAAGAAAAATCTGAACACTTGGATGATGTGAATCAAGTATGTTATTGATAGATGAACACAGTGTGTAAGTGGTTAGAAGGCCCATTGGGGCATATATTCCTTTCTACTTTAGTTATTTAGCAGATAATGATGTACTTTTATTAGGTTTTATGCAAGGATCACCCAAAGGAGTTTTAAGAGAAACATAATTGAGAGAATGATAGAACAATGTGTTGGAACAGACAATAGATACGGCTTTGATATCATGAAGATCATGGATCTAGATAAGACACTTAAATAATAATGAAGGCTTTAGATTCTCTTGTTGAAGGATTCAGTTAAGCACTATAAAATCCCAGGATATTCTGGCTTTTACCACTTGAAGTTAGTAGAAATGGAATTAGAAAGATCTAGGCTTTGTATTTATACTAAAATCATTGAAATTCCATCTTCCAAGAATAAGGAGATTTAGATTCAAGTGTTTAGAAGGACTAGAATGTGTACGTGTGTGTGTGTGTGTGTGTGTGTGTGTGTGTGTGTGTGTGTGTGTGTGAAATATTAGCTTTTAGTTGGCAAAATACTGATCTTTGATTAGGGAAACCAAAATTGTTTCAAATTATATGTCACAGACTTCAATTGCTCTGCAGAACTATTTTCCAGTTTGGTGAGTTGTTTTATTCCTTGATTCCTGCTTATGCTTTTCTAGTCCAGCAGGGGAAAATGAAATGGATCCTATTCAGCCAGAACTCTGTCCTTAAGTCTTATGAACTTGATGGCTTGTTAACGGTGCCCAGCACAAAACAAACCAGTCTTTCTATTGGAAAATTTCTAAGCAGGCTTCATCTCAACTCTGTTCTATTAAGGGGACCCATACGCGTTTTCAAGGAGCATGGATTTTATGACTGCAGCTTGAATGCAGCTGTGTCTTTTCCAATCTACAGCCAAGAGACAAAATGCAACATGAGATTTTTAAACATTCCAAGGCCCATCTGCCATGTAACCCACTTATCTTTGTGGCTGCAAGTTCTTTATTGATCCAAAATGGTAAAGAAAAAAAAAAGGCAACAAAGGGGTAAAATGTAGGGGGAGAGAAAAGCCATAAATCCATTCTTTTGTTGTTCTTCCAACAGCATCTGTGAGCAATTGTCACAATTACTAGTCAAACTGTATTTGACTTGTTGCCAACATGAATTTTCCAAAAACCCAATGTAAACAAACTCTGCAAGTACTTCCTCATTTGCCAAGCCAGTAATTATTTACTTTGTTTGGGCCTAGCATTAATGTCAGTTCAGCTTTACAGCCTGTAATGTGTTTGTTAATGAAACCGTGAGGTCTAAAGCTATGTATTAACCTTGCCACCCTTCAATTTTGAGCTCAATAAAGTTGCACCATGGTTTTGTAAACTAGTGTTGGGGGACAGGCAAATGATTAATTATATTTTTCCTTTTTCCTTTATCCAAGCAAATTGTTAATCTTTAAACCTGCCTCTCATTTTAAAGTTAACAAACCAAAATCCAGCCGCCGAGAGATATGATATCATTTAGACGAGAGTCACTGTGGCTGTTGTGATGCCATATTTGGAAGTCATCAGCGATAGTGCTTGCATTCATATTTAGTAACCTTGCAGGCACTGCACACTTCTTGAAAGGAAGGGAAAAATCCCCAGGGAATTGGGGAATATCAATTTGGTAGAGAAGTGATGGAATGCATGGTTGGGACGTAGTATTCATTTTGTGGAGACTAAATGAAAGTCAGGTGGTTTGAGGATGTCTGAGCGATTCAGCTAGCAGAAGAGATAAAAATTCCTGATCTGGGTGAGGAAGTAAAAAGGTTGGGGAGAAGGAGACTTAGCCTAAGGATATGATATTTTTCTCCCAGACACAACAGAATCTGCCTTTGTCTCTGGTCTATTAAACATATACTGTGCATTGCTGGTGGCTTAGAATAAAACAGAGGACAGGGAAAAAGCCCTGTTCTCAGAGAACTCAGATTCTAAGGGGAAACGGAGGCCTGAAAATAAACAAAGAAATAGGCAAATTTGTCTCAGGTCATGAGAATATTACAAAGTCAGTGAAACAAAGGAATAAGAAATGAAATTTCTGCTGAAGCCACTTTCAATGGGTGGCTAGTGAAGGCCTCCCTGAGCTGAGACTTGAACAATAGGACAAAGCCCTATCAGAATGTGTGTGTGTACGTAACTTTTCAGGAAGAGAAAACAACAGCAAGTAGCCAAGCAAGGACCAAGAAGAGAAGAAAAGGCAATGTGGGTGCACCCAGTGAGGAGGAGGGGGTTGGTGGGGGCAGAGGGATGGGCCTGTGTATTGCTCTCTGGGCAACGCTGGATGTGAAAGGAAAGAAGTGATAGGGTTTTAGGGTTGCACCTTCCCAGAAGATGCATTTGCCCCAAATTAATTTGGCAGTCTTGATTTGTTCTGAGGAGGGAGAAGCATGAAGGGTGAAGCATCTGGCTAATACTGGGTAAAAAGTCCCTGGAAAAAATATCACTTTTCATAAGCTTTTTCATGACCACCTCCTTTGAGTATTTGAGGGTTTAAAAGCCTCAGGAACTGTCTAGAAATTTGACTTACAGATGAAATTTAGTTCTTCACTGTGGAGCTATGACTATTTGATTTACCTGACATGGAAATTGACTCCAGATAGAGGTGTCTGCTCTATCTAATGTAAAACTATAATGTTTCAGGAAGTTAGATGATTATTGTCCCCTTTATCTCCAGAGAAGGTGTGAATAAATCCCCCCAAAGGGATAATTTTGTTTAGCATCAGAAACTGATGGTTGTGTTTGATTATGTAGTTCTGAGCTCAGAATAGGCATTTTATGCAAAAATCAATATGAATTATGGAAAGAATCTAGCATTTTAGTTACACAGTGTAAGGGTTTTATAGTTAGCTACAGTGAGGAAGGAAACTACAGAAGGCAATTTCAAGACTCTTTCAGGAATCCTTTTTTTCTGGGGAAACACTTTACACTTAACAGTGTAAGTTGATGAAAAATGCACAAATTGGACATTCTCAAAATAAATGGTGAGAGAGAATGTAAAGAATCTTATGAATAATGTCAGTTCCTTATGAAGAATTATATTTTAGCTTACTTGTATGCCAAGAGTGCTTGCATTCATATCTTGTGGATTTAATTTAACATATTTATTTTGAGGTAATCTTAGCTTATGAGCTAAAATTTTCAACTTGTCATACCAAAAATATTTTTAAAACAACAACCCTCCAACCCTAGTATACAGAAATCAGGAACAGAACCTAAATTCGTGGATAATTGGATTGAGCCCCGAGCTTAAAGATGAAGGAGACAAAAGCATGTCCCAAAGCAGCATTTGATAGTCTTATCTGTGGATGTTTTACACCAGGCGTGGAGGCAGTATTTGTTTATGGTGATTTGTGCTATATGCAGTGACATTTTATTTGAGCTAGTATTCTGTATCCAAGCCAAAACATTTATGTATAATGGCTTGTTTCCCCCTTTCCTTTTGGTTCAAAAGAGATACCAAAGCAACATCGCCTATTCTGATGACCATGTTGGCAAACTGAGAAGGTGGTTTGTGAGACAGGGACACAGGCTATAGAGCAAGGATGATAACAGAAGACAATGACATGTCACGGGGGCTTTGTGACAGCTATAGCCTGCTCGGGCAGAAACAGAGCTGTGAGCAACCTTTGTAGATGGAGAGTATGGAACTCAATAAACTCAAACTCACAAGATTTGGGAGTAGTTGAAGGCTGACTATCTCAATGCTGACACTTCTCAAGTAAGTCTGGTATCTGACTGTTTTGAAAGCATCATAGTTTGTGATCATGCTCATTGGGAGATACACAGTGAGGCAGGCTCTTCCATGCTGTTTAGAGCAGGGATCTGCTTTCTCGTTAAGGGCCCTGAACTACACGTTTTCACGCATATCACTGAGCCATGCTCTGTAGATGGGCACCGAGTAATGCTCAAGGCATTTCCCATTTTTTTCTTGTCCACAGTCCTTCATATGTTTGTGTCATCTCTCCCCCTCATTTCTAGCCATTGTTTCTGGGAAGTTCTTCTAAGTCAGTGACGACAAATGGAAACTAACTTTAGTAGGTGTTGCTAGGCTCAAAGGGTCAATGAGTGGTGTTTTTTTTTTAAAATTTACACTGGTGATAGTAAAAAAAAAAAATATTTGTTTTTACAAATGCATTTTAAACATTTCTGCCCATCTCTGTAAAGTTAGGAAGATGGACAAGAAAGAAAGGTTCAAACACAGAGAAAAGGGAAACCACGGTGAAAAATAAAAATCCATTAAACAAAAATGCTTGCTTGTTTTCAAACCGTACTCATGGAAACCAGTGATGGTACCTATATTTAAACTAGGTTAAGAGTCATCCCGGGGCAGCCCCAGTGGTTTAGCACTGCCTTCAGCCCGGGTTATGATCCTGGACACCCGAGATAGAGTCCCACGTTGGACTCCCTGCGTGGAGCCTGCTTCTCTTTTGCCTGTGTCTCTGTCTCTGTCTCTGTCTCTGTCTCTCTCTCTCTCTCTCTCTCTCTGTGTCTGTCATGAATAAATAAATAAAATCTTAAAAAAAAAAGTCATCCCAGAATTATAATTGACTGTATGAAAGGCAATTGCTTGATTTAATCGGTGTTGCAAATTTGAAGAAACTGCTGGAGGCAACACAGATATTTCTTCTTTCTCTCTCTCTTTTTAAATTCTGTGGCCTATGTATTTTATTAAGAAACCCACATGTGGTTTAATTACTTCATATCAAAGTTATGGAGTTCTATATCTTACCACCAGTTGTATATTCTTCTTTCATCTGTCCATCTGCTAATTTATTGATTCACTTTCAGAAAGTGCCTACTTTGAGAGAAGTACTGAGGATATAAGAAAAAATAAGACCTAGTCTCTGCCTTCAGGGACCTTATTACTTAGGGCACACTTGCATGTACTCACTCACATATGTGCCCACACATAGACTTGTGCACACACCTATATTGCCAAAGTGTTTTCTCTGCCCAATGATGGCCTTGTTTGTCTACTTGTCATCTGGTGGTCAGAGTGTGAAGAAAAACTTATTTTCAGCCTTAGGCCCAGAAAATAACAGATTTCTCTGACCAAATATAAAATAGTCATGAGGATTCAAGAAAGAATTCCCTTTTCCCTTTAGAACAAACAGTAATTGAACCTATTGAGTTAAAAAAAAAGTCTTAGATTTATGTGTCTTCAATTATTCAGGTCTCAGAAATACACTTTTGATGTAGGTATTAAATAGGTTATAATGTTTCACTTTGAATAGACATAGACATAATCCCTCCCAATTCTGCTTCTATAAAACCTTAAAAAACTAAGGAACCATGGTATCTCAAATTCCACAAATATGTACATGGGTATTTGTGACTTTTCATAGTCTTTCTATATATATCTTCTGGATTGCAATTTTGAATAAAAAATCTAACTCCTCTCAGTATGAGTAACCTAATACCTTGGATAAAAATTCTTTTGCTCTTTTTGGAGATAAGTATATTTATGTGGAAATGTTTGAGAAGTACATTTGTTTACATCTTGGATTCTTCCAAATATTATTGGACAGTGTTGGACTAAGTGCAATGTTTAGATCACATTATGTCTATGCCTGTTTACATAGACGCAATGGCCTCCCTGTGTATGTGTTTATTGGGGCGGTGCAGGAGGAGGGCGGCATTTGCTTCTTTAAGGCTTAAGCACCAGCTCATGTTCGCAAGGTGAACAACTTCATGATCAGTGCATTATAATTCTACTTTTAACATTAACATGACAGTAAGCCTATGGAACACAGACTGTCTACTGTTTATTTCTACAGCCCCAGTATCTACCTCTGTGTTGAAACATTAAAAAACCTTGAATTAACAAGATCTGAAGCCCAAATACAAAGGGCCAATCATGGAGGTGGCAACAAAGTGGAATTCCAAATGTAAAACACATTTTTGAAATGCACGTACACTTTCAATTCCTGATAAGCAAACTCCCCTCTGGGGAATAGCAATTACTGAAGATACAGAACTTGAATATTTGCTACCATTTATTGAGCTCTTAGTTTGAGTTGCAGTCTGCATGCCAATTGCTTTATATACTTTATCTCATTTAATCCTCTCGACAACAGGGTAGGTGAAGGCAAGTACAGTAAAACAAAAGAGCTGTGTGATAGCAAAATGGGAAGTATTCATGGGAACAAGGACACTTTCCAGTTCTTACCCTGTTACTGATTTGTATCTCTGGTAACTGGTAACTAGAACAGTGCCTGGCACCAGAGATGGATTTACCAGAAAGGCAGACTGTGCCTGGGGCTGGAGGGGAATTGAAATGCATAAGTGAAGGTCTCTACTCTAGAGGACTGGATAGATCTTTTTGAATGTATTTGGCATTTAAAAGAGCATTTATAAGGTTGGTGACTAAAGTTGCATCAGAGTATTTGGGATTAAATCCAGACGGCCATGGGCTGAGAATAAATTCAAGCTGCAGAAGTCAGCAGAATGCATAGCACATTCTTCCAAGGAGTTTGATGAAAAGAACAAGAGAGGAGGGGGAGTAATCTAAGAGAAATCAGGACTGAAAGATTTTCTTATCCATTTTCTCAGTGAGGAAATTGAATTCATCACTGATAAACTGAGGTCAAAGAAAAGATGGAGAGAACACAGAAAAACTACAAGGGGGGTAAAGCCATTTATAGGAAGAAGCAAAAAATGAGGAGAACAAGATCATGGATGTACAATTCTATTTCAATCTTTTTGAAAATTTAAATAAACCTCCTTTTCTTTTATATGTCTATTTATACCCTAGGAAATATTCATTGGAAATCTTTGCTTAGTCTTCTAATCCAACTCTCCTTAGGCTTATTTTTTATTATGATTCCAATGACTTTTTCAAGATAGTTAATATGTTTTTAAATAATATTATATTAAAAATAATAATTGTTTCGGCACTTGGGTGGCTCAATTGGTTGTGTCTGCCTTTGGCTCAGGTCATGATCCCAGAGTCCGGGCATCGAGCCCCACATTGTGCTCCCTGCTCAGCAGGGAACCTGCTTCTCCCTCTCCCTGCCATTCCTCCTGTTTGTGCCCTCTGGCTCTCTATTTGTCTGTCAAATAAACAAAATCTTTTTTTTTTTTAAAGAAGGCTTTAAAAATTATAATTGTTCCAAAAACCGAATAATTCAATTTAAAAAATGGGCAGAAGACAAGAACAGACATCTCTTCAAAGATGACATAGAAATGGCCAAAAGACACATGAAAAGATGTTCAACATCATCAGGGAAATGCAAACAAAACTACTATGAAATATCACCTCACACCCATCTGAAATCAGAAACACAAGAAATGAAAAGTGTTGGCTAAAATGTGGAGAAAGGGGAATGCTCTTGCACTGTTGGTGGGAATGCACACTGGTACAGCCACTGTGGAAGATAGTATGGAGGTTCCTCAAAAAGTTGAAAATAGAAATACCCTACAATCCAGTAATTGGACCACTATTTACCCATAAAATTTAAAAAATACTAATTCAAAGTAGTACATGCACCCCTATATATATTGCAACATTATTTACATAGCCAAATTATGGAAGCAGCTCAAGTGCCATCAATAGATGAATGGATAAAGAAGATATAATAGACACGTGTGTGTTTGTGTATAAAAATATTATTTGGGGCAGCCCAGGTGGCTCAGTGGTTTAGCGCCTGCCTTCAGCCCAGGGTGTGATCCTGGAGCCCCGGGATCAATTCCCACATCAGGCTCCCTGCATGGAGCCTGCTTCTCCCTCTGCATGTGTTTCTGTCTCTCTCTCTCTCTCTCTCCCTCTCTCTTTCTCTGTCTCTTTCTCTCTGTCTCTCATGAATAAACAAATAAAATATTTAAAAAATATATTATTTGGCCATAAAAAAGAATGAAATCTTGCCATTTGCAACAACATGAATAGATCTAGAGAATATAATGCTAAGCAAAATAAGGCACTCAGAGAAAGATAAATACCATATGATTTCACTCATATGTGGAACAAACAAAGGAAAAAGAGAGAGATCAAGAAACAGACTCTTAACTACAGAGAACAAACTGATGGTTACCAGAGATGAGGTAGATGGGGGTGGGGGGGCGGAATAGGCGATGGGGATTAAAGAATACACTTATCTTGTTGAGCACTGAGTAATGTACAGAGTTGTTGAATCACTATATTACATACCTGAAACTAATATAATACTGTATGTTAACTATACTGGAATTAAAATTTAAAACAATAAAAATTTTTAAAAAGATTCTCAGAGCAACATTAGCATCAAGTTTCTTCACGCACTGGGGGAATGAGACAGGTTAGCCTACGTGGCAAAATTCAGTATTGAGTAAGATCAAGAAGATCATTTGGCTCCAAATCTAATGTCCCAAAAATTCACATGGATCATAGATTTTAAAAGACTGCCATATTTTGATAAGGTTGGTCTCATATGGGACAAACATCGTGTAATATAACAGCTGTGGCCTGGGAGCTGAGCCTGAGTTCCAGTCCCCCCTCTGTCACCACATAACTTTGTGACACTGGGAATCATTAACATTTTGGCTTTCATTGACTCACACATTGAGTAGAGGCCATTGTCCCAGCTGATCTGAGGTCATTTTGTAAATATTACAGAAGCACAGATGTGATTAGAAGTCACAGATTACTTCTTGTCGAGACAAGGAGCAACACTGATTTTATTTCTTGCATTCCTTGTAGGGCAAGCAGGCAAACATCATTCAAACCCATTATTCAATCATTCAGACTATCATTGGTAAGAGGGTAATAATGCACGGTCTGAAGAGGGTGCATCTGTCTAGTGTGATGGATTCCTTCCAGGCCATTGAGGAGGACTTGGATGCTGGACTATGAATGGGAAAACATAGAATGAATTATACAGTGGAACTGCAGCTTCTAAATCACATGCAGCCGTAGGCATTGGGGAAAACTGATTGTAGTCAACTTTCCCAAAAGCTAATGATGGGTGAGGCTAGATATCTGAGAGGTAGAATCTGGCATCAGGGCCCAGCGTCCTGCTAATTTAGGAGAGCTCTGGAAATGTGCCCTGAGAGCTTCAACTGCAGGACAGAGGAGAGCAAATCTGATGAGGCTTCTGTCTCACACTGGGGAGTCCTGTCCAAGTTTAGACCACAGGAAGCTGCCCTGTCCCTTGCTCTCAGGCCATCCCACCTATACACAAATGTGCTCTAGAAAAACTTTGGCCTTTGTGTGCAAGGACGACAGGGAGGAAGGGTAGAGACTTCCTTTGACTTGTCGTCAAGACTCCTGAGTAGAAGTGAAGTGGGTCAGGACCTGGCCAATAGTGGGAAATGGAGTTGCAGTGTAGGGATACCAGAAAAACCAGGACTGCAGAAGTGAATGAAAAATAATAATAACAATAACAACAACAATAATAATAAACAATAATAATAATTATTGATACAAGTAATACATGGTTCTTGTAGAAGATTTGGAAAATATAGATGAAGCAAATAATTTTGTATTTTAAATCCTTTATAAATATATTCATTATTCTTCCTCATTAGGAATTATGATCATAATTGATGATCATCACTGAACCAGTCTTTCTACCATTTATTTGTATTTTCAAAAGTTTTATTCCTTTTTGTAAAACAAAAATGGGATCATATATCAAACTATTTTAAATCCATTCCCAAATCTGTTTCTTAAACAATATTTTTTAGCAGCTTTTCATGTCATTCCACATAATTGTCTCATGATTTTACTAACTGAAGATAATTAAATTGTATGTATTTATTATAATTTATTGAGTAATCTTTTCCTATTAGATATTTCAGATTTTTATATCGTAACCAACCATCCATGACTAACTTTAGGATACTAGGAAGGAAATGCTGAGTCAGAATATGCATTATTTTATGACTTTTGTGAAGTTTTTCCTGATAGTTCTCCAAAGAGATTGTGCCAATTTATACTATCACCAAGAGAATATATGGGAGTGATTGTTGCCCACACCCAGGCTAATTCTAGGGACTGGCATTAAAAAATCCTTTCTAATATCAGTTTTTTTGAAACATACTTCACTATGGTCCTACTTTGCACTTTTACTATAATAAGATAGAACTTATTTCTAGTAGCTCTTTCTCTGTCATTCCTTGCTCACTTATGTGGTTGTTTGATACATTTTGTATTAGAGTTGAATTTCTCAGTGTGTTGCAAGTACTTTTTAAATGATATATATTGAAATATGAACCACTTATTAGGCATTTATTTTCTGTAAATATTTTCCCTTTTTGTCATTTGCAATTTACTTTATATGATTTAGGTCATGCATAAGCTTCAAAAATTTGATATATTAAGCCTTTTTCTTTATGGTTTCTACTTTTCTTATGAGGCTAAAGGCTATAAATATTCACCTCGCATGTTTATGGTTTCACTTTATACATTTGAATCTTTAAACCATTTGGGATTAATTTCATTGTATGGTATCAGATGTACAGTTAGAATTTAAAATTATTTTTATGTTTGGCCAGTTGTCTAAACAATATTCATTAGATAATGAATTCTCTTCCTCACTGATTTGAGGTGTCACTCTTACCATAGATTAAGTTCTTGTAAATTCAGCACTTTAGGTCTAAATATGGTAATTTTCTCCATTACTATATCTATCATTTCTTGTAATAATATCTCACTTTTATTGTATTATAGATTTATAATGTCGTTGGGATAAGACTCCCTCATATTTTACAATTTCAAAAACTTTGGCTCTTTTGACCTATTCATTCCATCAGTAACCTCACAGTTCTTTTGGCAGCTATGTTCATGCAATGGAATACTATTTAGCAATAAAAAAGGAACAAAGTACTGGCACAAGCCACACCAAGAATGAATCTCAAAAACATTGTGTTAAGTAAAAGAGCCAAACACAAGAGATCTTATAAAGTATGATTCTAGTCATCTGATGCCTCTTAGTGCTTCTCTGGAGCCTGATTTGGGAAGGAGAATTAACTACACATGGGTATGGAAGAATTTATTGGAGTGATGAAGGCATGTTCAAACTGATTTAGGTTGATGGCTTCACCATGCAGCAAGATTACTAGAAATCATTGGATTGTGCACTTGAAATGAGTGAGCTTTATGATATGCAATATATATGTCAGTAAAATTGTTAGGAAAAAAGAATCACCCTGGAAAGTTCATCAAAAATTATCACTATGCTTTGTTTGGAATTGGACTATGTTTTTATATGAGTTTCAGAATTGACATCTGGAACCTTTATTTTCTTTTCTACATGATGATATTTACCTCTCAGGAAATATTATAACCTTTTCCTACAAATCTATAGTTTCCCTATTAATTCCTTGGACTCTCTGTTTTCTCATTTATTTGTTTTATTTTTAGGTGGTTGCTGTTGTTGATGTTGTTACCCCCTATTAAATAGAGTACCTGGTTATTGATAATATAGTGGGAGACTGCTTGATTTTATGTATTTATTTTATGAATAATCCCATTAATGAAATCATTTATTAATTCTAACATTCCAGAATGCACTGAAAGGTGTGAGTTACATTAACAATCTGACTGACCTCTGGCCCAGAGACTTTAGAATGACAGCTTATAGATCTAGCCATGAGTTGAATAATTTCACTGTGAATTTTTCCCCAAAGTTGTTAGACAAAGGTCACTTGATCCTGGTGATTTATCAACATCCAGTCTGTCAATTTGGCTTGAATTTAGAATATCTACTCCCAGTATCAGACCTTAAACCTATGACCTACCAACTTGAAAATAGAGCTTTAGAGTGGGAAATTTTATAACAGCATGGTTAGTAAATTAACTATCTAATGTATAATGGTGATTAAAATTTCATTGAATTCAAGCATATGTCAAGAGATCATAATCAGAACACTGGCCATCAGGTAAATTAACAAACCATTTGGCTGGGGATAGACTGATTAGCACAGGGATAATCTACTCTGTTGCTGATGGTTATTGGACATGATACAGTTATCTGATATCTACATGTTTCAGTAAATACTGAGCAAACCTTTGCCGCTAAGAAAAAAATGAAGATTTTAGTTGTTCGCATCTGGTTGCTGACATAGTTTTCATTTAAATACACTCTACTGTACATTCTAATTACCAGATAAAGGTATAGGAAAAGTTGGAAAGGTCAAGTGGTGGTAAATTTACAAAAAGGATTTGAAAAAAGGAGAATATATTATCTTGGATTTCACTTAGACATGTTAGAGAATATTTGAGGATAGAAGTGAATTTGGACAAATTTTAAAGCTCTGGGGACTGTAGTTATGGGAAAGAGGGTCAAAATGGTGATCTTCACCTCAGCCTTTCTGGCTCATCTAATATATTTAACCTGAAGATTTTTGTTCTATGAATTATGTTGGAAAAGTCATATTTTGTCATATTTTGGACCCAGTAAATCATTACATTATCCTGCTAGTATGCACACTTATGTAGTAGTCAAATTTTTTGTTCCAAATGTCAAACAGTGACCCCAGAAAAAGTATATATTTAAAGGATATTGTAGCATGCTCGTTTACAGTTGTAGTAACTTTCGCTGACTTCTTATCATTAGATGTTATAGGAGAGGCATTTCAGAAATCTGCCAGTTCCATCTAAACACATTCCATTGTATGGCAATTACAGAACATTTCCCTTCATAGTTAGGATTATCACTGTGGCCAATATCGTAATCCTTAATTGTTGCTGTTCACCTTTTGGCAGAAAGTTCCAAAATTGCTACACCATAATCTTAGCTTATCATCAAGTTGTGGATGCTTCATGGGGGAAGCATACATTTCAGAGTTACTAAACCTCTGACCTGGTAGAACCAAGAGTTGGAAGGATAAGGTCAGAGGTTATTAATGAATCATTGCTTGGACAAGCAGAGAGCCATGATTTCTTTGTCCATTGCTTGGTTTCCAGGTGCTTGGATATGGCTATCAAAGAGATAACACCATATATTGTTCCTGGTGGAGCATCCATTTCTCTTCTATGTAAGCAGTCTCTGTGCAATGAGATAGATGATAAAAAAAAAATAGTGAAGCTCATCATGCATCTTATTTTGCTACAAAGTTTGTTTCTTATTCAGGAGCAATATTGTGTAGCATTTCCTGAGGGAGTATAAGTGTTCAGAAACTTCACAAATTCTAGAGTTAGGTATAGCATGACAAGCAGAAAAAAAACCCAAATCTGGATTAAGTGTCTAATCTATGTCATGGATTGGATTCCATGAGAAGCAAATTCTGAGCCAAATTTGTATGTAGCATGTTTATTGAGGAATGCTCTTGGGATCATCACCTAAGGGAGACTGAAGGCATGCAATTGGAAGGAATGGTTGAACAGTAGGGCAGCCACAACAAAGTTCTTGGCCAATCCCTATACGGAATTCTGGAGTGGAAGGGGGCTTATAAATTGGTCCTAAGTTGGGGCATAGAGGCTGAGGCTTTTATATAGCCCAAACAAATGCATCTTAGTTATAACAAATGTAATCTCAGTTGAATCCCAGTAGGACTGTTTTAGTACCGACAGCTAATTCTAAAATGCATTGGAAATATAAAGGGCTAAGAGTAGCTAAGATGTTGAAGAAGGAAAACAAGGTAGTAGCACTTGTTATTCTACACATGAAGATTGGAAAGAAATCTACATTAACTGTGAATTGGCACAGCTGGAAAGAGGAGGCAGGAGAAAGGGGTTCCTATGTACGTGGACACCTGATATGTGACAGATAGGGCATGGTAGATCAGTGGAAAAATAAAGGCCATTCTGTAAATGGAACTTTTCGAATTGAGTATCCACATAAAAAATAAAATTGGGCTCTTTCTTATATCATAAACAAAAATAAGCTTCCAGTGCATTAGGGAGTTAATTATGAATGATAAAACTAATGAAGCCTTTGAAGGTGCTATATAAGAGAATGTGGTTCAGATTAGTTGGTGAGCATATGAAGCAAAAGGAACTCTTAGGGTGCTTGTTAGAGGGTATATTTGATTCATCCAGTTTGGAATGCAGTTTGGTAATCTATGTTAAAGTTGACTGTAAGCATATTCTATAACCCAACAATTCCACTGTTAGTAGCAACATTTGTAATAGCCAGAAGACTGGAAGCAAACCCAAATGTCAATCAATAGAGTAGTTAAAAAAAAATTGTGGTTTAAATCCACACTGTGGAATACTATACAGCAATGAAAATAAACAAACTAGAACTATATGCAACATTTTGGATTAGTTTTTTAAAAATATAATATTAATCAAATATATTAAGCAAATACAGAAGATAATTTAACAGTATGATTCTATTTGCATAGAGTTCAAAAGTCAGGATTATAACTAATTCCAGAGGAAGCAAGGAGTTTTGATTCTGAAAGGACACATGGAGAGAGAATGTTTCCATGGTGTTTTTAATGTTCTCCATCAATCTGTGTGGAGTTTATATGTATTCAACTTAAAATTATTTGTTCACTTGTATAAATATTTTTGTACGTTTTCCCCTATGAAGGTTATATTCCACATAAACAACTTGAAAAGCAAAGCACAAAAAAGGAATGTTTGGGCACTGACTCATGACTTACATGTTCACTTGTACTTTTTTTCTGTACTCTAATGGAAGCAGTGCAAAATGGAGAGCAGTGGCCTTTTGACTGTAAAATCTCTCTAGGAAGTTGGCATCCTGGGCAGTTACTCAGCTTGAGTTGTCAAAGCAGCCACATGCTAGGAATGGACTTTATGATGCCATGATTACAGTCATTATGCATATTTATATCCCCAGCACCTCACTCAGTGACTAGCATGTAAAAACTGTTTACGGTTGTATTCTGAATGGATGGTTGCATAAATGAATGAGTGAGTGAAGGAAAAGTGCCTTTTATGAAGCCTGATGACACACTGCAGAGCCTCCTTGCAGATGAGCTCCTTGTTCAAAAATTATAAATCAATATTAAGAAATAATAACCTTCAACCCTTTGGACTTTGAGATCACTTTCAGAATCCTATGTGGACCTTTAAGAAATAAGAGAAAACTTAAGAAGGGTGAGAGAATATTTTGATACATGGCTCTGGTTAGACGGGAGGTGCAAAGAATGGCAAATAACCACATCTGCTAAATCTCAGAATTATCTAACCTTATCTGAAAATTCGGGATTTTTTTTCCTTTTCACATGTATCTTCTGATAGATTTCTGTAAAATATCCCACATCAACTCACTTTCCACCTTTTGTCAGTTACAGACTCCCATTCAGAAGCCAAATGGCTTTCCATGGCAAGCAAATATGCAATTAAGATTTACTTTGGTTCACTGAAAATATGCTTTCTTTATATAGAAGGCCCCAGGCTAGGTTCAGAGTAGGCAAGGTTAGATATGGTGGATTTATTAGCAAATTTAGCCCAATTTAAGAGGCATGCCTTCAAATCTATTAAAGATGGTATGTATGTGATATTCTGTGATGTCTTCCGCCTAAGGATTTGGGCAATTCATGCAGTTTACTTCAGCCTTGAAAGTGGATTTATATGAGAGAAAAGGAAAGTGCTGAGAATTTTTTTTTTTTTTTTTTTTTTGTCTAACATCCTCCCTTTGACCACATAATAGTCCAAAAACTCACACAAGCAATTCCATATGGAGATGAGGAATGTCTAGCCAAAACAAGTTGTTCAGCTTATTAGCCTTGGGCTGAATAAATTACTCAGAATATCTGGCATGGTTACCCCATTTAAAAGGAAGGGTGGGATGGCTGTGTTTGCCTTTTCTTTCTCCCCCTAGAGTTTTAGATGAGAAAACAAACGGTTAGTGGGGCGGCGCTGCAGGCCAGAAGCCCTGTGCTTGCCTGTTTTCTCTGAACATTTGAAAAGCCTCACAAGTGCAGCAACGCAGATTTCTTTGCACTTGACTGGCTGCAGAGAAGGGCACATTGCACAATTTTCACTGCCGTCTAGTTTCACATTCAGTCCTTCTTGGGCAAGACTATCAAGTTGCTTTGGTGTGAATCTTGGCAGAAAAAACCTCTTCTCTCCAAGAATTTGAAATACTGTGAAAGGCAAAATAAATTGGCTCCAACTGTAAGCTCTATTGTACAGGAGATGCAAGAGAGCAGAAGGGGAATTAGAATACATTTTATTTTTGAGATCTACTAGAGATTAAATTTAAAATTTTTGTAAGGGGTAGGGAGTATAAAATTGCATTCAAATCTAATTGTAATGCAATCTGAGGATTTTTTTTCTCTCAAGCCGTTAGGAAACTCAGTTGATCCCTTTGTCTCTAGTTCAAGTATTAATTGGAACATCATGCAATTATTTTGCCTGCCCATTTTGGCATCATTCAGATTCACAAAATAAAGGACAAGTCATTTAGTATTACTTTTTCCATCAACTCTTACTCATTGACCCATATGTTTAATTTTTCTGCCTTTCTGGTTCTCTCTCTCCCTCTCTCTCTCTCTTTTTCTCCTTTTCCTTCTCTCTCTCTCTCCTCCTCCTCCCCACCCCCCTTTTTTTTAAAAAAAAGCACATATGTTCACCTTCAGATAGATGTTAAGAGAGCCTTTGAAACTAATTCTGAAAAAACGTTAAAGGTGTATAATACAAAACCCATTTATAAAAATAGTTCATAAAAGTGAATTTTTAAAAAAATTCTAGACTATTATGAATTTCTGGATTCCCTGTCTTACTTTTAAAGTTATTGACTGTTTTTTGAGGAAGACTATTAGTAAATAATTCTGATTTCTGCAGCTTGTTAACTTAGCTAACCCAGCATGACACCCAAATGGAAGATTGGTTGTAGAGCATGGTAAGGTAAACTACATTCACTAGGCCTGCAATGTAATTCTATGTCACATCAATCCAACTCAACAAAGCCCAAGAGACTGAGAGACAATTCTAGGCAGCAGTTAAGAGCAACTGTGGCAACCACCCACAACAGGGCTCATTTTGTGTGGTTGCAAAGCGTTTTCGTGGCATATAATTTGCCAATAATTGCCTTGATATTTTGACAGGCCCTGACTTGCATATTTGTAAATATTTGTGGTTGCTAAGTTACCAGCTATACTTATTTAAGTTTGTGGACCATGTCATTTTGTTGCAAAAGGAGATGTTTTAGACTTCACAGCAAGGGACTTCCTACCTTCTAATGGATGCCTTCTTAGGAGTTTCCAATAGAAATCTTTTATACCATAGAGTACACTGAAAACTTGCAATGTTTTAAATGGGTGAGCATTTCTGGTTTGTTTATGTTGTTTTTTATGGTACACAGACTGTTCATATGGAACAAGATCAGATCGTCTTTTTTTCTTCCATTTGTTAATTAATTTAAATGTAATTCTTTACTTTTTTGCAAGACCCTGTATTAGGTTCTTTGGGAAGTGTAAGGAGGTGTCTAAACTTCTCCTAATAGCTTAAGAGGAAAGATAAGATCCCTAAAAGTAACTCAAGTATCCATATAACCTAATTGTTCCCAGTCTTCTCTGGCCAATGAGCACTGAAATCTTCCACCTGTGCCCAAAGGGACTCCAGACTCAGCAACCCTTCAAGTATTTTCTAGGAAAGCCAAAAGAGCACTTCCCATGTGTTCACAAACTGGGTTGTCAGCTTCAGTTTCTATGAGGCATCTATCCAGCATTTCCTTTTATGCTAGCTTCCCTTTAACATAGTCTTCTTTTTATGAAGCTCCTTGAGAAGTCTTTACATTCATTCATTCCTCCTTCAACAGTGTTACCTGCTTCTTCTGATCATAAGAGATAAACACAATAGAAAAGCCCCTGACTTAGAGCTTGTGTGTATGTGTGTGTGTCTGTGTGTGTGTGTGTGTGTATCTGGTAGGGGAGGTTGGTGGTAAGAAAGGCAAATAACATGATTTCAGATAGTGCAAGAGCTTCAAAAGTGACAAGAGCTTAAACATGACTGAGGCTGGGTGGAGGGTGTTAGAAAAGGTGGTCAGAGCAGGCCTCTCCTGATGAGAAGTTGCTGATAATGTCAGTGTCTTTCAAGAAAAAGCCTATTGCTCTGTCCAAGGTAGTGTAGGTACCTGTTTCCATCACTGCTAATCCTTATATTGCCCAAATAGTCATGGATTATAGACACACTCCCAAGTTCTGCCACACTTTGTTATTCAAACCCCAAATAACACACTCATTCCCAATCTCATGGTATCTTTCATCAACATAACTCCTTAGGCTCTGATTCCCTCTACAGTCCTCATAGCCCTTCTTCTTCCCAGATGCTAATCAGGCTTTGTGGGGACCAACATCCATACCATCTGGAGACATCTTCAAGAGAAAGAACACAAGAACACAAAATTAGATACAAGGAATTGGAAAGAGCCCAAGGTTACTCTTCTTTCTGTCTAAAACAGGAGCCCTCAGGCATGTAGACCCCCAGGGGAATCCTCTGCTTTTTATGTCAACATATGCCATGATATGAACTTCAATGAGATGCCCCACACTACACAAATAGAAAGATATTTTCTCCATATGATATACAAAGGTGAAGTGAGATAGGAGTTTAGAAGAGGTAAAGATTGTATCCTGGTGGAGGCAATTGGTAGACACTTGATGCCAAAGGTGCTATCTGAGCTATATCTTGAAAGATGAGTAAGATTTGCATATTCAGAAAAAGGGAATGATTTTATTGGGCGCCTGTGAATGGTCCCTCTATATCCTATATTACCCTTTTAAGAACATTGCACATTGGGAAGCTTCGTTGCACAGATGATTAAGATAAAGGCCCAAAATTACATAAGTATTGCACTGCATAAGTCACTTAGCCTGTTTAAGCCTTGTTTCCTACCCAGGCCCATGGGAGTTAAATGGTCTTTCCATTGTTCCAGGCTGACTCTCATTTTGAGTAAAGGCATGGGATTGCAGCAACCCAGGAACAAGCATGGGGAATAAGCAGTGGAGGGGTTGAATGACTCTCAGGAAGTAGTGCTAGACAAGTTGGAAATTAGTCCAGGATCAGGTCACAAAGTGACTGGTATTTTATTTTATGTTAATACATATAAATAAAGAATATCTCAACTAATGACCAATTTTCATCAGCAGAATCTCTTCTATGCGTGAATACAGTAAAGGTAAATCACAGTGAAAACATAGTTTGCATTGACTTCTATCAGGTCTGCTCACATACGATTATTTCAGGAATGCTGAAAATTAACTTTCACCATTTTACCAATTTTTGAAATATTGTACTGTAAGTTTCCCTTTTGCCTTGCTGTTAAGCTCTTACCTCTGAAAGAGGCAAACAATGAATGTGATAGCAGTTTTTACTTTCTTCTCTGGGAGCAGTTCTAAAGAAGCAAGAGACAGAAAGGTAAGGGTAACTTAGCATCACAGAAGAGGGAAAGCTTTGCAAGTTTTTGCTGTTATCTTTTCTGTCCTTTAGATCAACCCACTCTTGCTCTACTCAAGGTAGACAGTCCAGAGCCAAAGCCACAAGGATAAATGGCACTAAGTTTTGAGTAAGGAGCTGCTACTCTGTTTTGTTGAAACCATCTCCAAAGCCTCTTTTCGTTTAAGGCAAAACCTAGTGTGGGGAAACACTATGTGGAAAACAAAGAGGAGGGAGAAGTCTGGTAAGTGGAGAATGACAGCAGAAGCTCTCCCAGCAACAGATCCTGTGGTCTCATTGCTGGTGGGCTGTCAGCATCTTCCCAGCTGCTTCCTAGCTCTGGCTGGGTGTGTCTGGGAAGCTTCACACACTTTGATTCAAATTGCATTTTGTTATTCTCCTTCAGAGCTTTCTCATCTGGGATCCCATGGGGAACTAGCAGAGGCATGTGTTTCTATTTTTAAGACTACGATAGATGTTGAAAAAAATGTGAAAGTAAATGCAAAGACCAGGTCTTGTGGCAGAGAACCTTTGGCCTACTTGGTACCTTTAAATGGTGCCAAGCTCCACCTGGCAGCTCAGCCTTGATTTTGCTGTCAACCAAGAGTAAACAGCATTCCACAGAATTGTGCAATCTCTTTTAAGACAAGAGAATTGATGGGACTTCATAGTCACTAAAATTATAAAAGGGGTGGAGGTCATTAAGGCGTATATAATTCTACTTAAGTTACTCTAGAACATGAGCTTCTGAGAGCAAGGGCCACACCTTTGAATCAATCAGTGAACCTAGTATAACATCTTGATTTAAGTTTGTAGAATGAATACATGAATGATCAGATGCAGCCCCTAATTGAAATGAGTTTGGGCATGGAGCACTTCTGCAGGGATCTTATCTCTGTTGATGAAAATGTAAGAGTCTATCTTATTGTTTATGGGATAAAGAAATGGGACCTAGAAAAAAAATTCTGAGCTGAAGCTTAACCCTGGGTTTTGATTGTAAGTGAAGAACACCATCACATCCGCCTGCCATTACAAACAAAGTAAATATGGTGAAACGATCTGTGAATTTCATTTTTGCTCCTTTGCCGTCCAAAATACTTCAGTAACTTTCCATCTTCTCCTAGAAAACACCAAACACATGGGCCAGACTTACATCACTATCTTGGAATAACTACTTTTCATCTGAAGGGAGATATTCATTCAGACAAACATAGGTTCAAATCCCACCTTCTCTTACTTCCCAACTATGTAACCCTTGGGAACTTCTGTATTTTTCTAAGTCTGTTTCTTTGTCTAAACGGTTTTAGAGGAAATATAACTATTATTTATCAGGGATTTGATTTTGAAAGATTTTATGCAACAAAGCCAAAAAGAAAAGGACCCAACTCAACTCATAAAACTCAAAACTCATAATTAATATCAACCCTGTTCATTTGACATTTAGTATGGTTTGTCTGAAAATTAGTTATTCTTCCATAATAATAACAAATAAAAATATCTACGATTTACTGAAGTATGTAATATGATAGTCACAAGTACTGACTTTGCTGTTTACTAATTGTATAACTGTATATTTATTATTCCATGCATCTGTTCCTTCTTTGACAAAGTGAGGGTAAAAATACATCAGTTCTTTTAGTTCACATAAGGTGTTTAGCACAGTGTCGGGCACGTAGGAAATCTCTGATAAATGTTAGCTACTATTATCAGATATTTGCTGTACATCAAGCATTGTATATCTTACCTCTCTTAACTTCACAATAACCCAGTGAAGTAGGCATTACTATTACCATTTGAAGATGAAAAAAAAGCAAAATTGTAATTTACAGAAGTAACTTGTTCAATGACACTGTATTAAGTGGTGGAACCAGGATTCAAACCCAACTGTATTATTTCAGTGCTCTAAATCATGCCTCCAGAATCCTGATTTTATTGGTCTGGAAGTAGGGCCAAAGTTCTGATACACACTAAGAGTTCTCCTAGTGATGCCGTGTATACAGAGATGTTGAGAAACACCAAGCTTTTTACCCCTGCCTTCCCTTCATCTCAAATAAATTAGCCCTTCTGGGAGTATAACCTGGGAAATTGTATTTTAAAGAACTGTCCCAGGTGATTCTTAGCAACCATTTCCATATGCATGTTTTTTTCCTCCACCAGGTGATCTGTTGCTTAAGATCATATATATTTGTCTTTTCTTGTCTTTGCAGTGCTTTATAGACTTAGTAAAATAGGTTCACATTGGTCATTAAATGGTAGAGAATATGGTAGGAATGAGGTAGCCAAGAAAGTCTTAGAGATTAGCTTTAGAAATGGCTGAGAGGAAAATGTAGATGTAGTATACAGGTAATAATACTGAACAGTTTTAAGGCAGCTGTACTCCTGGACAGACTTCAGTCCTTTTTACTGCATCCCCACATGGTATTTGCTTAATGTATTTGGGTGGGGAAGGGGGAACCAGGCTTTCTGTTATCTCTTATAAAGGCAGTAATCCCATCATGAGGGTCCTACTCTCCTGACCTCATCTAAACCTAATTATCTCCTAATTACCTCTAAATACCATCATATTGAGAGTTAGGGCTTCAATATATGAATTTTGAGGAAACACAATTCGGTCCATAGCAGAAATACTGTATCTTGCTAGCATGCATTTTTCAAAACACATCAAAGCATACACTTAAATCTATGCATTTAACCTATTTAAATTAAACCTTGATATAACAAAAATATATACATATGCAATATTCATATATACATCATAATTATGTATATATGCATTCAAAATTATATACATGTTCAGCTTTGTATTTATATGAACTTATATAAGTGTGTGTGTGTGTGTGTGTGTATATATATATATATATATATATATATAGTCAAGGAATAAACAGATAAACAGAATGAAAATCTGAACTAATCTTTAGGTTGAAAGGACCTACCAAATGTAGAACAGAATGAATTAAATTGACCCACACATCTATACATATTTTGTCTATGATTCAAAATTTCAAGGATAAAGATAAAATGCTAAATGTTCCCAAAGAGCTTTCATATCTCAAAGGAATGAAAATCAGATTGACATCAGGCACCACACTGGCAATGCTAGATGATGGTAAACCTAGAATTCTATATTTAGATGAACTAGCATTCAAGTGTATGTGAAGAATGAACACACTTTTAGACATCCCAGGACTTAGAAGTTTTACCACCCACAAAGTAATTTTAAGAGGCTTACTCAGGATGGTCTGCCACCCAAAAAGCAAACACGTTAACAAAAACAGAGAGCATACACTCACACACACAAAGCCAAGATATAAATGTAGGTTACTAGGAAAATGGAAAAGTAAAACTTAGAATTAATGTGAAATATTTGTTAATGCAGGTGATATACTTGTGTATCTGGAAAATCAAAGAAAGCCCATAGCAGAGTTCAGTAAAAGACTAATAGCAATATCAATATTAAAAAAAAAAAACCTCCAGTAACTTTCTTATATACCAACAATAACGACCTAACAACCTAGAAAACAAAATGAAGAAACACCTTCTTACAATTATGACAACAGATGAATAGAAATAAATTCAAGACATGTACAGTGTTTATAGGAAGAGAACTAACTCGAGTAAGGAATATGAACAAAAACATGAATAGAGAGATACCATTTCTTTACATAAGAAGAATCAACATTATCAACATGCCAACTGCTCCCCCTATATTACCAATAAATTCAACCATATTCCTCCCTCCTCCCAAAAATCCCAATGACACAATGTTTTAGAAACTTTACTAAATCATCCTTATACATGAGAAAAAAAAGCATAGACTGTATAACAAAATTTTTCAGAAGAATGAATAATGGAAGGACTTATCCTATCAAGTATTAAGATATTTAAAAATTATAGTCAGTGAAAAAATGTATTGTTGCTAGAGAGATAAACATTCTGATCAAAGGAACAAGACTGGTGATATTTTAGATTATTTGGTGTTTATGGGATGAACGGTGTCTCCCCCCCACTAAAACACTCATATACTGAAATACTCATCCCCCCAATACCTCAGACAGAATGTGAGCTGATTTGGAGTGAGAGTCACTACAGATATAATTAATTCAGTTAGGGTAAAGTCATACTGGAGTAGGGTAAACCCCAAATGTGATTAATATCTTTGTAAGAAGGAGAAATTTGGACACAGGCACATAGAAAAAAATGAAGGCAGAGAGGCATGTGCTGCTTCTACAAGCCAACAAATGCTAGAAAACCAGCAGAAGGTAGGGGAGAAGCATAGAACAGACTTCCTCACAGCCCTCAGAAGGAACCAACCTGGTTTCTCGATATCAGACTTGAAGCTTTGAGAACTGTGAGACAACACATTTCTGTTGTTTCAGCCAGCCAGTTTGTGGTCCTTTGTTATGGTGGCCTTGCAGAACTAACAGAGTTGAAAAGGAATGAACCATCAATAAATGATGAGATAACTAACTAGCCATTTGGAGAAATAAATAGGATATTTGCCTCGTTCCTCATGCTGAATTCAATTACAGCTGTGATAAGTTTTTAATGTTTAAAAAGTATTGGAAGAAAATATTGATAAATGTACTTTATAATCTTAGAGGGAAGAATTTTTTAGCATTATACAAATTCTAATAACTGTAAAAGAGTAATGTCTATCAAAATAGTAAAGATTTAAAATATTGATAATAAAAAGCATTGGCTAAAGTTTTTAGAAATTGTACTTTAATACACTGGAGATATTTTCTATCTAACAGAATATAAATTCCATATATAATATATAAGTAATTTAACTACATATAAAAATATGATGTATTATGTAATTACATGTGTCCTTTAGTTCAGTAAATATGCACATGTATGTATATATTCTTTATCTCAGTAAAGCTATAAAGAATATATCACAAAACATAATTGATCAAATACCTAAAGTTATATATTATGTAGCATTTTTTATGGGAGGATAACCAGAAGTAAAGTAAAAGTTCATCAGTTGAGATTGGTTAAATAAATTATTCTCCATTTATAAAGTGGAATTGTCTTCATCCAATAAACATGTAATTCCATTTTACTTAATGTTATAGTAAGGTCTCCATAACAAACTGTGTAGTGAAAAAATCAGGTTAAAAAGGGCGTGTGAAGTATAATCTCACACGTACACCACCCTGCATATACATGCACATCAAAAAATCTAGTCATCTGAAGTCTAGAAAAATACTGAACAAAATTATAATCTAGAATGCAATTCTAGTAGCAACAGGTTTTAGGGTGACTTGCAATTTTTGTACTTTTCTACATTATTTGAAATTACAATATGAGTGTTCATTAGTAATAATTTGAAGCTATATTCATTAGGAACTTAATTAAGAATAAATATAGTTTAAAATAGTCATTCTGTTTTCACCAGGAATTCTATTCTAGAAATATATCTTAAATAATCAGAGATGCATACATGGATTTACATGCAAAGATACTTGCCTTTAATTTTGAAAATTAGGAAACAACCAGAATATGTAACAGAATTTGTTTCATAAATGATGCCATATCCAAGTGACAAAATACTATGTGGCCATATAATATAGTATAAAATAGTGTATATGGTATGTTGGCAATTTGTGGGGAAACATGTATAGATGTACAAATGCTTAGGAAAATTGAAAGATATATTAAAAAATCTTGTATTTTTACTTCTGAAGGATAGAATTGCATTACTGATATTTCTTTGTAATTTTTTTTTTAAAGATCTTACGTATTTATTCACAAGAGACACAGAGACAGAGGTAGAGACACAGGCAGAGGGAGAAGCAGGCTCCCTCTGGGGAGCCAAATGCGGGATACGATCCCAGGACCTCAGAATCACACCCTGGGCCAAAGGCAGATGCTCAACGATTGAGCCACCCCTTTTTGTAATTCTTTATAACTGTTACATAAGACGATAAAAAAAAATACATGTTATGGGCAGACTTGTTGTTTTGAGTGCTGTGTGCATATATTCAAACAAACGCACAATGTGTACATATTAATGGGAAAAATACACATTTGAGATGTTTCTTTTCCCCTCCCTTCCCAGATCCGTCTTCCTTTTGCCACATGTTGCTCCTCTAGAGGCCATCTCTCCTGGGCTCTTTTACTAAGAGCCCTGTGAGAGTGCCCTGTACTCAACAGGAATCAAAGAAGTGTACCAGGAGACAGAGAGCCAGTTCCGAGAAAAGAAGCTCTATGTTCACCCTTCCTAGCCCCTCCCCTCCCCTTCTCTCTATTTTGGTGCTTTTGGAGATTAGAGATTTTAATTGTATGACTTGTGAAATGCCGTTTTTCTTCCAACAGCTGTGTTTATGGTTTATAATCTATTACCTGCCTATATGCCAACATTTAAAAGCATTCTGATGGATAATACTCAGCAAGGGATTAATCTTTTCCAGCGTCACCCTCTTGACCTGCAAATGTACATTAGTGGGGGGTATAATGCCTGCTCTGACATTTGTTTGCAATGTATCCAAATACATTCTGGAATGCAAGCACATTCAGGTTTCCTGGCATTGAGACAGACAAGCGAGTCAGCACGAAGACATATAGTTCCCATATGTCAGGGTGAAGGGAACTAGGACTTGTAGAGCCCTTCCAGCCGGGCTCTGCACTGCGTACTTTCACATCGTCCTTCCCTCAACATTTCCTCTGCTACACATCAGCCATCCCACCCTGAGTGCAGTGAGGTCGTATGGTAAATAAGATGTACTAGGACACATTTGGGTCTCCTCTCATGTGTTCTCTGCACATCATCTTGTCAGGATCAACCTAAAATTTAGGTCAATAGAGGATGGCCTTCGGGACCTTCCTCATTTTTGCCCCCATACAGGTTATCTGAAATTTTGGTTTCAAATCCTGGCTTTGCCATTCTACTGTCTTGTGTGAACCTGGGCAGATTACTTCATGTTTGGACGTTCTACAGAGGGTATCATACTACCTGTATCACAAGGATTGAGGGAAAATACAACAAATTGTGTAGGTAAACCACTATAGACCTGAAACATAAGTATTATGCCACACATGTTTTTGGAGACAAAATAACACCTCATGTTTTAAGACTGATTGTTTAGAGTCATAAAGGAGTATTTTGTTGGGTGTTCATGATTTCTCTGTGAGGGTAAAACTATTCAGGACACCTGGGTGGCTCCATGGTTGAATGTCTGCTTTTGGCTCAGGTTGTGATACCAGGGTCTTGGAATCGAGTTCTGCCTTGGGCTCCCTGCAAGGAGCCTGCTTCGCCATCTGCCTGTGTCTCTGCCTCTCTCTGTGTCTCTCATCAATCTATAAATAAAATCTTAAAAAGAAGACTATTCTTGGGAGGAGCAGTACTATAAACTGGGAATAGCAGACAATTCAGATTAATTGACAGCTCCTTGAAACTAGTAAGATGCACTGGGGAAGGATCACAAAGTAAGTGAAGAGAGAGACAAAAAAGCATTCTTTTACACTAGACAATGGATCCCATCCTCTGCCATCAGTTATCATTTAGCTTGGGTAATGCTTTCAGTAAGGTTTCTAACAAATATAACCAATAAGTTTCTCTGTATAAACTGTTTATATACTATTTTATTCATAGGCATCTAGTCTTGTGGCTTATAAGCAATTTTCATCTCTTTTTATTAATTCAAAAGAAGAATAGGGCATAAATAATACTAAAAATTGAGGCCAACCTGTAATATTTTTCCCTATTCTTGGTCAGCTTTAGAGTTTGAACTTGACCCTCCTAGTTTTGAAACAGACAAGGGCAATGGAACAAGCATAAACCTTGAGGTCATCCAGATCTTGGATCAAGTCTTGCTTTATCACCTTATCAGGTGAATCATTTGGGGTAAATTGCTTAATCTTCCCAAACTCTTTTCTTGTCAGTTAAATAGGGTTAATAGTATCTATTTCAGAGGATTGTGATAAATACTAGATGAGATAAGATGCACGTATCACAGAGTTTGATATATTGGCAGGCAAAAATGGCAGTCATTATTATTTTATTATATTGTTAGCTGTAGTCACATCATTCATACTCTCAACAGAAATGTTTTGAGAGGGAGAAGGAACCACCATGGGCCCATCAGAGCATGAGGTCTGCTCTAAAGTAATCATTAGTTCCCAAAAAGGGCTAAAAAGAAATTGTAATTGTGAATAATTATAAATGCTAAGTATTATTTTTCTACTTAGAGAGAATTTCAAATTTTGATTCATTTTTGAGAGGGGCTAATACTGCAACACTGATCATTGATCGTAGAGATATAAAAGGTTTTCACCTATAATTTGACTTTGACAAAGTCATGTAATGTTTTAACTAATATCTCTTTATTGAGAAAGACAATGATTATGGCATTGGCTTGAAACCAGTTTTAGAGGGTTCGATTCCTTCCTTCCCTTTTTTTTTTTTAAAGATTTTATTTATTTATTCATGAGAGACAGAGAGAGAGAGAGAGAGGCAGAGACACAGGCGGAGGGAGAAGCAGGGTCCATGCAGGGAGCCTGATGTGGGGCTCGATCCCAGGACTCAATCACACCCTGGGCCAAAGGCAGATGCTCACCCGCTGAGGCACCCAGGTACCCCTCCTTTCTTATTTTTGAATTACAAAGGTAGGTTCCTCAAATGTATGATAAAGAATACTGCAATTTGTCAATGCCCTATCACCAAAGATGAGTGGGAACACAACTCTAGTAAAACAAAGTTTGATTTATTGGCCTACTGCAATGAGGGAGAACATACTAGGGACATCTAAGAAGGACAGCATTAGGAAGAACTTCTGGGACTGGAGCTTACGGGAGGTGATTTGGAGGCAGGTTCAAGCAAGCAGGACTTTGGATTGGATTGGATGCTGTGAGGAAGTGGGAGTCATTCCATGATTGGGTATTTTAAGAAGTCCTGTATAGATGGTAGGAGGCCTAAAGCAAGTCTAAAGGACAATCCTATCAGCCAGAATAGGGATATTCTTGGTTGTTCTTGTGGGTTAGTCCTGTGTGAGAAGTTTTCTTTTGGTCTTGATCCACTGTGGTCACAGAGTGGCCTTGTCTGATGTTGGTGTTCTGTGAAATTGTTTCTGCTCAGCAGGAGAAGGCCACAGCCTGGCTCTGAGTGCCAGGCCAGCTCCCGGTAACAGTAAGACCTAACTGATTGTGCCGGGTCAGTCCCCAGTTGCAAGGGGACACTCTCCTCTCTCAGATTCTCACCCTCTTGCAGACCAGGGAGGGATTCCTAACCAGTTATTTCGAGTTGAACTGACAAAGCTGTACTAACATTGAGATTTCCCAAACTTCACTCAGTGCCTCATTGTATCATTAACGTGATATTTTTTGTTATTAACGTGATATTTTTAACAATTTTCATTCTAAATTAATGTGTCTTATAGCATAACTTCAAATCATTACTGTAAATGGAAATTAATATCACTCAAATTAGGAGGTAAATATAAAAGAATAAAGTAAAAGAAAAGGCAACAAAATAAAAGAGACAATATAATTAATTCCAGCCAGATGACTTCATCTGTTGAAGAGGCTGAAGCCTGATCTCTCTCTGTTTTAAAGGAAGCCTTGAGCTTATAGATTTCAAAACTATGACCAAACTGAGATTTTGATACGACCTGACATATTGAAAAATAAGCCAAAGTGAAATAAATGCATTACTGTAACAGCCACTATTTAATACCAAGTCTACATGCTGTTATCAAAAATAATCACACTCACTACCTACTTTATCATAATCGTACACTTTGGGATCCCTGGGTGGCTCAGCAGTTTAGCGCCTGCCTTTGGCCCAGGACCTGATCCTGGAGTCCTGGGATCGAATCCCACATCAGGTTCCCTGCATGGAGCCTGCTTCTTCCTCTGCCTGTGTCTCTGCTTCTCTCTCTCTCTCTCTCTTTGTCTCTCATGAATAAATAAATAAAATCTTTAAAAAAAATAATAATCGTACACTTCTGACATTTTGAGAAACAGTAAACTGCACATTCTGGACATCTGACTGGCTCCTTTAGTCTAAAATATACAACAAAAAAATTTTATCTTTGGTGATTCATAATAGTTGTCTTATTGTAAACAGGGTGACTCTATGACTTGAAATCATAACAGAGTTGCTCTAATTCATTTTATTAACTGTGTAGGACAAGTTATTTTGCCCCTTGGGAGAAGGACCTTGTATACTGCAGAGGGATTTATGCAAAACTTGGTTTCTAATACATACCACCTTATAAGTGCTCTTTCTTTATTATTGTCCATGCAGCAATTTCTAAAGGAGCAAAATCAAATAGCACAAAAGAAAGAAAACTAAGCCAAGAAACAGGACACTTGGGTCCCCCTCCTTCAATAACTATCACTGTGACACTTGCCTTCAATTTTATCCTCACTGAAGTAAATAGAAAAACCTCAACTCAGGTAATTGTTGCAAGGATGAAATAAAGTGATAAAGCTGAATAATCTCAGCTACTAACTAGCTAAGTTAGCTACTAACTAGCCTGTGTTGTACTCATCAGTTTATAGCCTTAGAATTATCTTTCTTTTTTTTTTTTTTTTTAGAATTATCTTTCAATGAAAGATTCCACGTAGCAGTTTCAATCATGCGATAGTTAGTTAATCTTAAGCATGTAACTTTTCATGATTGTCTAAACTTTAGTTGCAGATTGTGGATTGAATGCTAAGTTGTTTTCCTTTCTTTTGAACTTTGAAGGCCTTTTTCCAGATGGTGTCATGTGGCACGCTGCTTATGTTGTAGTTCCTGACGATTTTGAAAGCTCATTCCATCCGAGATGCTCACCACCCCACAAGGGACCCAGAATAGCCAGCCTTCCCATATGTTTCTCCAGCCCTGCACTCTAAGTTCTTTTGCTGCCTTGCCTGCATAACAAATATAAATATGGTTGTGGACCTGGATTTCTCCCAGATGAGCAGACTTCAAAACAAGTGTGAGGTCTCCAGCAGAAGACTTTTCCTTTGTCCATCTGCGTGCCCATTGCCAGCTACGTGTCTGGTTTTCTTAGTGATAGAATGACGAAAAGGGGTGGCAAAAGCAGGGAGAAAGTGGAGAGCCCAAAGAGGTTTGAGCCCATTTGAATAGACCTGGAAGTGAGTGGAAGGAACAAGACAAAATTAAATTTTCCATCTGGAACAACAAATTAGGTTGAGAATGACAAATTCAGTGCAAGTTGCAGGTTAGCAGCGACACAGCATCAACACGTATACTGTAACTTTGCATGTCATTATTTAACATGCTAATATATCACTATTAGATGCTCATTACTGGCAGCAGCATCACACTGAACAAGAGATCATTATTTACCTGTGGGCCGTGTCAGTGACTGATGAGGATTGTATAATGCAGCAGCTACCCTAGGTTTTTCAGGATGAAAATGAAATAAGACTTATTATTTTATGCTTGCGTATAAGTTAGACTTGAGATATGATGGAGGAGGTACAATAGTCTTCAAGTTCTTTTGTGGGGGCTTTAATATCATTCCAGTCTGTGTACATACAATTCATCTGCATTACCCTTCCACTTACAATTTTTCTCTTTGTTTCCCCCTCTTCATCTTTCTTTTATTTTTAAACTCTTTTTCCACTTTTTGCCTTCTCATGTTTTTTTTTTTTCTTTCATCATCTCTTTCTCTTGGACTGAGGAGTATTCTCCTCTAAGTGATATATTTCTTTCCATTCTTAAGCAACCCACAAGTATTCATTGACTATCCGTTAGGTGATCAGTGCTTCCCAGTTATAGGGTTTTATTCATGGCTGGAAAGTAAACTGTCTTCCTTCGGAGATTGTGTGTAATGAAATCAGGGGATGGATGACTTGCTTTAGTGTAATGGTGACTCTTGGTAGGAGGTATGACAAAGGGCAAAAAGTAAGAGCCAATAGAAGAAAAAGTTCACCAGACTGTGACCTTGTAAGCAGGGCTCATTAGCTTTTTCATGTGCCATTTTGTAGCAAGGTGCCTGCATATAGATAGTGCTTAATAAATAATGCTTACAAAAAGAAAGCTATTTGCATTTCGTGGAAGATATTCGCTAACATTTTGTAGAATAAACAGATAAATGAATAGATTGAATAAAGGATTGCAGTTTCTTCATGTTTGTTTTCCTACCCCCATTTAAATGGTAACATCTTTTTCATGACATTAGGTAAATGTGAGAAGAGTTGGGGAAAATTTGATACTTAGTTATGTCAGAGCAATCTTTCTCTTATTGCTAGCCCTTAACTGATGGGGATATGAAGCAATCCATCACATGGTTTTGGGGAGTGAAGTGATTAAAGATTATATTTGAGTATTAACAGTTTAGTTATTACCACAGACTTAGTGAAGCTATTATCCTCTTCTTCACCTTCTTGATCATATTTGGCTACAAGAAGAATAAGACTTGTCTAGAAAAACAATACTATCCTATATTTTCTAGGATAGTGTTTCTTTTTTTACAGTTTGTGTGTTATCTTCTGTTATAAGTGCACAAATTGCAGATTTGCTATCAGGACTAAGGTCCGGTAGAGTTGCACGGAGGGTAGCCAGGATCATTTGGAACTATAAGCTCAAATTCAAAGTCCTGCAAGTCCCTTTTCTACCCAATTATCTAGTAATTCCTGTTAGGTCACTTAATGTTGGAAATTGAAACTCAAGTAGAAAAATTCAGTGTGGCACATAGTTGACATGCATTGGGAATATTAACTGATTTACATTTTTCCTTTTGTTGGCTATTTTACTTTAACATGTTTTCAATTTAATATTGGTATGTAACCATTTATAAATTGTTTATTTTTCTGACCTTATTACCATGATCATCCCCCACAGTAAAATTTTTCACTATTTGATAATCTAAGTGTTTATTGACATTACTGCTATCAAATCTTAATGGAAACACTTTATGATTTTATTTAAAAAGGAAATATGTGTCAAAAAGCAGATGATTAATGGCTTATAAACAGGTTAAAGAAATATATTGTTCATTTTGAAAAATGCAAATCCTATATTGCTCTCCATGGATTTACTGACAATACTTCTTGCTAAAATTTTACTATGGCATAAAAATCTTTTTTGTGGTATTTCAGAATCTAGTGAACACTTGGCTGTATATGAAGAAAAAACTTCTTATTAAAATACTAAATTAAAAGATTATACCTTTTTTATTGAATGACAAGGAGACAATATGCATTTTTCTTTAACTAACCTTGCCAAACAGTATTGGGGCATGTTAATTGATTTCACCATACATGGAGACTCTGAGGACAGAGCCAATGGTAATACTTGACTACAGAAAGCTTGCCCTGCCTGTGAGGTACATCATAAGTAAACATCTGTTCCTTACTACTGCCATGGAGTCCTTGCCAACAGACCGTATCAGAGAGATGATTTACACTGCTCATTATTTATTTCATTCTTTTGAGGGATGATGGGAAGAATAGAGCTAAAGTAGTCATTAGATAAATTTGGGCTCATTTGTGATTTGTTTTCACATAACAATTGTAGTGAATCTAACCCATCACCCCTACTTCCCCTAACCCTTTTGATTTGGCAACAAAACACATTTTGGCAGTGAGACATCTTAGTCCTTTATTTCTCAACCTAACTGAAATTTAAAGAGGACACAGTACATGTATTTTGTCCTTACTTCTGCTTAATTCATCCATATAGTATTTTGGAAACATAAATTAATGTCTAGAAATTCATTGGATGCTTCATTTCTAAATGTAGAAGAAACCTCCATCGGTCACAAATAAATTAAGTTGTCCTTGGAAAGTTTAACTTTTATTCCAAATTATAAAATAATAATCATAGATTCTAAATATGAAAGGCCTTGATTATAATACTTCAACTACAACATATATTAAAAAGAGCTTGTCTATCAAATATCAAGCTCTAGGCTTTGACTAGTTTAAGTAGTATATATATTATCCTTCTCTCTATATACGCTAGATAATATGGTTAACACCAGTCATCCAAAAGCTATGTTTATCTTTGAGATAGACCAAATCTAACTTGGGATTTCTGAATAGACTCTTCTTTAATACGTTGAATTTAAAAAGAGAAAATTTTCTTTAAAACTCACTGAGGATCTATATCTGTCAATATCTAATAAAATAGAAACCACACTCTTTCACTGGAGAGATTTACCATGGGACTCAGTTACTCAGATTTTGGAAAGCAGCAAAAGGAAAAAGGGATCACGAGTGTAACATGGAGATAAAGAGTGTAGGAAGCAGCTATCAATCCTAGGGCCCAGTAGGTCGTCAGAATATTGGGTTTTCAGAACCTTGAGGAGAGTTAGGAGCGACACCGTGGAGGAAGGGTCATTATACAGAGGTGGTTCTGCTCTAAACAGGAAGTGCTGCTCAACTTAGGAGCTTGTAGGAGGGATCTACAGAACTTTGGGGAGCTACTGCTGAAGGGGAGTCCCTGGGTGGAACTGGTAGCTCTGAGGATGAGCCATACCCTTGGCTGGTTCTAAAGCACGTAGCCAGAACGAAGGGCCATTGTTAAGGTGACTCAGTAAAACAGAAAGCTGAAGACTCTTCCCCACCCCCCTGTTTTCAAACCCTCCTCTGGTGCCTCTTAATAACCAAACATAACCAAGGAGGTTCATAGAGTCCAAGAAGCAGTATTACAGAGCAGAAGAGTTGCAGCTGACAATGGTAATAACTGAAATGGAACAAGTGTCTGGAAAACCTTAGCCATAGATCTGTTCTGTAGCACAAGTAACCACTCTTCACTTTTGTAAGTTTCCTAATTTTTAAAAATATTTTCTTAGATTCACACAAAATTGTATGTCTTAGGGATGTTGTACTGAACCCCAAATCCATGTTGCTGTGTTTTGTTCTCTTGCTACATTCTGTAACAGACTCTTTGCTTCCAAGACATGCATTCTTATGGACTCCTAACTCTTAGTTTGACCATGGAAATGAAAGCATAGCATTGCCCCAAACTCATTCTAGGTATGATCCAAATGTATTTTCAACACTGAGTAACTGAAGCATAGGTTCAGAAATGCGAAGTGTGGGCTTTCCAACAAAACCTGGTCCTGTAGGATTTCCAGAACTTACAAAGACCAGTCTCTTGCCAAGATGGTGCCATCCAGCCAAGGAACAAGCAGAGCTAATCATCTGGATGCCCCATGGAGTTTGTAGGGAGGCAATTTCATCTTTTTATGGCTTTCTCCTTCCTCCAGCTCCAGGTAATTTGAACATTGCTTCATTTGTTATTAAAGGAATTCCTTACACTTCTCTCCTACATATTTTCATGATATTTTGTACATACCTAATCTATTTTACTTATTTAGTTGTCCAAAATAAATTTGCCTTTTTGAAAGACTCCTTGAGATAAATAAAATTATCAAATTCTTATTTGATAAATTTATCTTCTTTAGATAGTGAAGATGTGCAGATATAAAAACAAAATGGTAAACTAAAATTGAAATACACTAAGAATATGTCAAATGCTGTGAGTAAATGGTAAAGGCAGTTGGCTAGGATTGAAGAAAGGTGTTTAAAAATAATTAAAGGGGGGATGGGTAAAATGAGTGAAGGGCGGTTGCAGACACAGGCTTTCAGTTATGAAATGAGTAAGTCATAGGGATGAAATGTACAGCACAGGGAATATAATCAATGGTATTATAATAGTGCTGTATGGTGATGGTGGCTGCACTCGTGGAGAGCATAGCATAACATGTAGACTTGCTGTACACCTAAAATTAATTTAATGTGTGTCAACTATACTTCAGTTGAAAAAAAATAATAATACTCTTAAACAGAAATCCCAATTCTGCCACTTATTAGCCATAAGGCCTTGGTCAAAAGTCTCAACCTAACCGAGCCTCAGTTTCTCCCTTAGGAATACTGTTGGTATCTACTGCATAAAAGTATCATGAAGACTGAAGGAGACTGTATGTGAAAGAACTTATTCTCATACCTGGAGTATAATAAATCCTCAAAAAATACTAAAGTGTGAAAAATCCTGAACTCCTATAAATATCATTCTTTGATTAAATGTGATGAAATGGTTCTAACTCCCTCCCTGTAGTCTATGTAAAATGTATAAGAACTTAAATTCAGTTTTCTCTCTGCTATAAATGCACAAAATAGTTGCTCTTGTTCTTTGAAACTTTGACTTTTTTATTTAAATTGCTTTTTTGGGAGCACCTTGGTGGCTCAGTCAGTTAAGTGCCTGCGCTCAGCTCAGGTCATGATCTCAGGTCCTAGGATCAAGCCCCACATCGGGCTCCTTGCTTATCAGGGAGTCTACTTCTCTTTCCCCCTCTCCTTCTGTGCACCCTCTCTTCCTCTCTTCCCCTCTCAAATAAACAAAATCTTTTAAAAAATAAAGTGCTTTTTGAATTATTTTAAAGGAATTTTGGAGAATATTACTATCTTCAGGGTTTTTTTTTTTCCCCCTCTATAAGAGAAATTTAGGACAGATTAATGCTGGGGAGAATGAAACCTGAAGGCCTGTGGGCTAAGATCCCAAAAGCCCTGTGACTTGACAAAGGCAATCTGCATTACATAGTATCCTATGTACCACTGATCTCAGAGCAATGAGCTAGTGCATAAGAACAAAGACAATTTACTTTAGAGAGTCTTATTCAGCTTAGTCTAACCTACCTCCTCCCTTACTTGTTCATGATCTGGGGGACAGGTTATTTTGAGCACTACAGAAACAGGTGAAAATGAACTGTTATATTTTTGCTCATTTTCTCCTTTTTGTTCCTTTGGAAACCTAAAGGGTACTTTTTGCATAGGAAGATTTAAAAGTTGAAATATGATTTAAAAGTTAACTAGTTTGGAGTTTTGTCACGATCTTTATTCCAGTCATATTTGTTCTGGGTCTAACCAAACAATAAAAGGCCAGTGGAGAAGAGCCTGATCCTTCTCCCTGGGCCTGTTGAGCTGTGCATACCCTGTTACCTACACCCCCTGCATTTGTTAAGCCATCCTTTCAACTGTGCTCAAAAGTCTCCTCCAACCATGACTCAGTATTGTAACCCAGATGCTTTTCCTTGAGTGTAAACCTCCATGTCACTTGCATTGGGGTCAATTCTTGCATGTCTGCTTCCTCACTGAACCATAAGCAACTTGAAGGCAGCTTCAAGTATACCTTAGTGAGTTTAGTAACTTCATAACCTAGCCATGCTTACCACATGGTGGGTACTCAATAAAGGGTATGTTAATAAACAGATGATCATAGTTCAAACGGCTGAGTGTGGAGTCAAGTCCAAGAAGGAATTGGGAAATGGAAAAATAAGGAATATTGGAGTTGAAAAGAATATTACATGGCTGGAAGGAAAAAAAAAAGATCCATAAAGCTAAGTTTGGGTTTAAATAGAGATAGGCACTAGAGCCTTAATGAAAGCAAGTTCATAGAATCTCAGTTTTTGCTTATGCACATATTTTTTCTGGCTTTAACCACTGTCAGTGCTTAAACATAGGTCAAGGTGATTGCAGAATTGTTCTAATAGGTCATGAAGTAAATGGAATGTTATTGAGAGCAGCAATCAAGTAATTTTCAAGTTAGACCACATTTGTCAATTAACATCTCTAAGAGATTACAGCGCAGTAAATAAAAGCATAAATTTTAAAAACACACATTTATACTATATGCAACTTATGAAGTACTTATAGAATCCGAACAATAAATGTCACAAATATAGTAAAAGAATTAACCAAGTTTCATGTATAGAAAAAAAATTTGGAAAAAATACATAATAAATTTTTTTAATAAAATTTCTTAGCTAGGCATACAAGATCCTTTACAATGTGCCTCGTCCACTTGCGTTCCTACCCATCTCTACAAACTCATTTATTTTGACTCTCTTTCAGACATCACTGAAGGTGTCACCATTCCTGTGCAATCCTTTACACACATGTCCCTCTCCACCTGTTACACTTCAGCCCCTGATCAAGTGTCAGCCCATCTGTGGCACCTTCCCTGGTTCTCCCAGTGTCCATGCTCTAGTGGTTGACCATCTTGTTTAATCTACTTCTCTGTCTCTACCATGCAGGAACATGTGTCCTGGAAATGAGAGGCCATATTATAGTTGTGTGCATGTTTTTACCACCTAGAACCATGGCTATTATAGAATATGTTTTCAATGAATAAATTAATGCTAAGTGAGATTTCAGGAACTTTTGGAATAAAAAATGAATTAAGGAAAGTAATTTCTAAAGATTTGGGAGCGAATATAGCATATTAATTGCAGGAAGGAGTAACCCAGGGAAAAGAAATAAGAAGAAGCAAATAGGCTGTCAAACAGCTGAAGTCTCAGAATCAAAGGGCAGGCCTGGGCTGCACTATAACTTTTGCCACAACATAAATCTCACTCGGTGATAAACCCAAGAAGATGCACAACAGAGCTTTCACAAATCAACATTTTCTAGGTATATGAAAGATCCATTTGGAGTTCAGCTCTACCAGGTCAATACCTTTTCCCTCAATAACCATAGCAAGCAAGGTATTTAACTTCATGAATTATAAAATGACAGGAAACATTTCTGTATTGGTTGTGGATTCAATCCCACAATAGGTTCAAAAGTTCAGAAACAGCTAATACCCAAATTTATCATAGTAAAGGTTACTACATGAGCAGCATTTTTAAATAATATATACTTTAAATTATTGAAGGTGAGCATCAACAGGTAAGAACATGGTATTTGAAGTATTCTCTCATTTTCTGAAATGCTTCATCACTTTTCAAATATTCCTCAAAGCAATTCTTAATGAAACTATGTCCGCTTTAATATCAGCAGATAACTGTTTGGTATATTTTATTGTAAACAGATGCTTTACATCTCAGCTCCTTCAAGAATGATAATTACAATGGGAAACTTATTGAATGCTTTGTCTGTGCTTGGCACTACAGAAACATTTCATAAATATGAAGTCATTTAACAGTCTTCTAAAGTGATTTCTATTATCAGTTCCGTTGTACAAATGAGAAAACCATAGATGAGAGAGCACCCCAAACAATCTATTCTTATCTTTATCTCCAAAGCTTTGTTTATTCTGTTGCCTTTGCCTGGAAGGTTGCCTCTTTTTCAAATCCACTACTCTCTTCTTTTCTTTCTTCAAGACCAACTTAAGTCTCTTTCACACACTTTCCTGCAACCTACCTTGTTTTTCAGCATTCATTCGACTCCTTCTCTGTAATTATTCACTCATTTTTCCATTTATTCATCCATCAGCCCTTGGCCCATCTATCTATCCTCTGTTAGATATTGTTATAATGAAAGCTATGGGAGTTCCTTGGAGATATGGCATAGGTTTATATATTGACTTATGTTTTCACTTCACATAGTAGACATCTCTCCCTAATTAGATAATAAACTGTTTGAGGGAAAGCACTGTGTCTGAAGGTCCTTAATAAATGAACTTAGAGCCTATGTGTGTTAATAGATGGCAAGGAAGTAGGCTCTAAAAGATACTTGGGGTCAGGAAATCCAAAAGAAACTAGAGTAGGAGAGAAGAGTGGTTACAGGATTTGGAGAATCAGGAGGATTTTTAATACTCTTCAGGGATTCAGTGGTCTCTAAAGCTGATGAACAAGAAAAGACAATTATGTTTGGATAGAGCTAGTTGGGGACTATGCATGATGTGCAATGCTTCTATTGCATCCAAAGAGACTGGTTGTGCCTAAATAGTGGGATCAGTCATGGGGACGAAAGTTAGTTTGCAGGGGGTTTAGTTAGGAGGTTGGTGAGGAAATGAAGACAGTAGCTCTGGCTCTGGTTCAAGTCTTTGGCAGCAGAAAATAGAAAGTAAGTAAGATACTAATTGTAAAAAGCCAAAGGATGAGATTTTTTAATGCATAAGAACCTGTACCACTTGTTAAAAAGTAAAACACTGCAGAGAAAGGGGTTGAAGAATGTCCATGGTTGGCCAGAAACTGACCCCTCCTCCTGCTATGGGAAAAGAAGAAATAATCTAGTTCTTTCCTCTGACCGTTAGGCAAATGCCAGGTCACCCTCTGGGCTAGTCTATTTAAATCTGTCTGTCTTTATTCCTAGCCTGTCAGACGGAGCATTTCCCAGCTCTGCTGATGAACAAGGCTCTCTGACAGATATTGACCAAATATAGTTGCTTTTTTCTTTCATCACCATTCAATTTGCTTAAATAAAAAGTCCCATGAAAAATGACTTCCTTGAGCATATCTATGCTGCATCCATCCTCTCCGTTATTTTTGGATGTCCCTCTGGAGTGATTTGGTTATATACATGTAACTCCCCATTCACCAAGTCTAATATGCAAGTCTTACATTTTTAAAATTGCCTGGGCATCTATGGACAGTATAGAAACGGTGCAGGCTGTCTGTTTGTGACTTGAAATCTGATACTCTGAATCCAAAGGAATTACCCACCATATCCATCTCTATTGCATTTCGTGTCTCCTTTTCCTGCCTGTCGTTCACCAGACAGTAATGTTCTCAGATCAAATATTCTCTATAAATTGAGAGAACATTTAGCTGATTTATGGGGCTTTTAGCTATTATATACTTACCTATTCAATAAAAGTAAGTACTTACATCACATGACACATATGCTACCTTCACAATATAAGATCTTTCCTTCAAGGGATTCAGGCATCAAATTGTAATGAGATTTCTTGTAGCTAATACATCACTTAAGGGCAAACTGACATTCTGAATCTATTTCTTTCTTTTTTTTCTTTCCTCCTTTTCATCAATGGAATTCAGGGCATAGCATTCTTTGTAAAATTCTAAAAATTACTAAGATTTTTATTTTCTATAAAAAAATGTAAACCTCTTTACTAAAGAAGTAGACACAGGGATATTGGTTTTTCACTGAATGATGGAAAAGGGATACTGCTTTTGTCTTTTATTCAGCATTGCCAATTTCCAAAATCAGAAGCAGAGTAAATGCTGCCTTGGCATCCCTGCCATGGGAAAACTTGTAGGGCAAATACATCTTATGCTGATCTTATTTTGGTATATCAATCAATACATCAACAATGAACAAATACTTCACAAAATATTCTGTGTGTATAAGGAAATATAGGACATAACAGAGTTAAATCCCTTGAAAGCCACTCTAATCTAGGCTTTCTCAATGTCAGCATCATTGACATTTTGGGCCAGATGATACTTGGTTGTGGTTACTATCCTATGCATTGTACATAGTTTAGCAGAATCCCTGGCCTCTACTCTTCCCCCAGTTGTGACAGCTAAAAAATGTCTCTGGTTGTTGCCAGTAGTCACCTGAGGGCTATGGGTGGGGCGCAAAATCACCCTCAGTTGGGAATCACTGCTCTAACTGGACCTACCTCATATTGATTTTGGCTCCATTGTGGATATGATTGTAGCAAAATTCAAAAATATTTGCATCTAAGGGTAGAAATTTACTCAGAAATTGACGAAGCCACCTATGACTGGAGGAATGTGGGTTATACTGCTTTTGTTCCCCATTATTATGCTACTTGGTGCTATGAATGTTAATGAATTAATAAATAAGCACTTTAAATAGAGAGGTTTTGACAAACCTAATGTCTACATTGTAGTTTAGAAAGGTTCAAAAATTAAAGCAGATCTGAATCAGAATGGTGGAGTAAGCAAAGCTGGTTGGCATTACTCCTCCCACCATATTCTTTTCTTTTGAAGCAACCTAAAATCTAACTCCGTCTAGAGATTTCTCCATTTCAGATGTCAGCAATATTCATTATACATCATCTCATTGCAACTCATAGCAACTATTATCTAAAGCTGAACTTAGTATCCTTCTATATGTTGAATGTTGGCGTTCCCCCTCCCAGACTCATTGGACACAGCAATAAGATGGTTGCCATGAACCAGGAATTGGGCTCTCTCCAGATACCAAATCTTCCAACACCTTGATCTCGGTCTTCTCACCTCCAGAACTGTGTGAAATAAATTTCAGGTTTTTTTTATAGAAGCCACCCAATCTATGGTATTCTGTTATAACATCCCAAACAGACTAAGATATTACCCATTGCAAAAATAATTGTGATTCCCATTTTGTCAGTTTCTATTTATGGAGCCATTATTGTGTATAGGTTTTGTCTGACCTGTCCATACCTCTCCCATATCCCAGAAGTTGCCAAGTCCTATTGATTTTTACTTGTCGGTGATTTTACTAGATCAATTGAATACTACCTTTCTACCTCTCTATTCCCAAGATCAGCATCCTGGAGGTCATCTGGCTACATTATTGCCACACTCAAGAGCTCCTAGCCTCAGTCTCTCCCTACCTCAAACTCTCCTGCATGCTGCTAACACATGACTTTTAAAATGCCGTCTGCCACCCTCTTCAGGGACCTATATCATGTACCTCTTATTGAAACAAGTACAAATTTCCTACCACTGTATTCTGTTATCCCTCCGTTCATTTTTCCATCTCAACACGGCTTTCTTTTTTTCCCCTGTAATTAGACTAGATCCCTGGGATGGTCTGCCTTCCAAATGGGATATCTAGAAATTAGCTCTTTTCAAGAAGTTTGACATTCCATGAGTTGTTTCATTATAAATAGAAATAGCAGACTGTGACACAAGAGGAGCAACAGATTTGCCTATTATTAACAACATAAGGCCCATGCACTACAATAGTTGGCTGGCAAGTAAGCCCAAAGACACCTGAGATATCACTAACCAGCAAGGTCAAGAATGCAACTCAACTCTAGATTAACAAATTGAATTTAAATTTTTAAAAGTAAAAATAAAAATATTAGACCACACACACACACACACAAAGGAATACAACTCAAGAAGAGGACGCAAAAAAAAAAAAAAAAAAAAAAAAAAAGAATACAAGGAGGTGGATTAGGCCTTGACTCTAAAATGACTAGAAGAAAAACATATTTTTTTTTCTAGCAAGGAACAAGTAATGATAAAATGAGATCTCTACATATATATAAAGAATTAATTTTTATTTTCTTGAGGTCTTGAGTTGAGTTTAATAAATTTTTATGTGGAAAATTATTTGCTATTTTAGCTCATCTAATTTATTTATATTTATTGTCCTTATAAAGAGCTTCATTTAAGGTATTATAACATTGTAATGTGAGGTGATATTAATATAAACGTTTGCAAGTCACTAAGTGTACAAGATAGAATTTCTTCTGATTGATTCTCCTAGGTTGTTATATAATAAGCTTCTTACACTATTAGTCTCAAAATGGTGCCGTTTGCTTATTGCTCGATTCATAACATTATATTAGGACTATGGGTGAAACAAGAATTATTATAACACAATTTCGAGTCCTAAAGGAACTTAGAATCTAGCCGGGTGGTTAAAATGATGTGACAAATAGGTATAACATAATACAAAATGTAATGCATGCTGTAAACATTTGAGGTAAGTCTTAAAAGAGGGGGCTGGAAGATCGAAATAGGAGATGAAAGAAAAGAAATAATTTTAGGTGGAGAGAACACTATATATAAGACTCTCATGTCCTATGAAGGTATGACCATGGGAATGGAGTCTTGTTCAACCGACTGCTATAGGTAGCTTAGGGAATTTCAACAAATCTCCTGAGCACCACCCGCATACCAGGTAGGCTGTTTAAAAATTGAGCTTGCTCTTAAGGACCTAGGAGAAATTATTTGAGGCCAGACCATGGGGAGCTTTGAATCAGGCTTAAGACAAACAGATTTGCACAATATACAACCTTTTAATGTTTTAGACAGGAGTCCGTGTTGCAATGTGACTAGAAATATATTTTACACAAATGAATCTGAAAGGCAGATGAATACAGAGCCTACTCAAGAAGAATATTAAGGAGATTATTATAATGGTCCAGGAAAAAGATAATATAAGAATGGAAAACAGACTTATAAATGAGAATTGCAGCAGGAGAGATCATCAAAATTTGGCAGTAGATTTGTTGACGTGCATGTATTGGCAATGGTTTATCCCCTGTAGTCTCACAAGTTAAATTTATTTGCTTTTCAAAACATGGGGAAATATGATTAAATAGTTGTCTTCGCCACTTTCTATAAACACAGTTTTACTAAAAAAAGACCTGATGAGACCCGTGATAGATATATTTCAGGAGCAGTATGGCTGGGTTTGATCTTTGGCTTGAGGAGAAACCTGAAAGATTAAAATAAAGATTTTCTGGCACTTACCAAAAAAAAAAAAAAAAAAAAGCTTTGGAAGAGATTTTTTTTTTTAAGTGACACACAAAGCAAGACAAAACAAAATTAAAAAGGCTGATTTATCTAAACTAGTTACATTCTAGAAATTGAGTTGGTAGAAATAATATAAATTCTCTCCTACCTTCCAATCTTCATTTTAAGTTAATGCAAGGAATGTGGAGTTGTAACTTTTAAAAAAAAAAAAAAAAGTCAAATTCAAATGTTTTCCAGAGGAAATTAGCTTAAGAAATTTACCCGGGCAAATCACATCCTGTTGATTAAGTATCAAGAAATTTTTATTCTTCTCTTTTAACAGTGAAAAATAAACAAAAATTTGTACTCTTTATGTCAACATTTAAAAAATGAGAAAGATAGCAGTGAGGATGCCAACGCAAATACCGTATCAATATAATACAAGCATTCCAAATGCCAGCCAGCTTGGCGGAAACATCCTTTCAACAGTATTCTCAAGCCTGGTGCCAGCACAACTGCCAGTAGAGCCAAGGGCAAAACTATAAAAACACACCCTCATCTGCAGTCCTGTCTGCCAGGGTCTAAGGACAAGAGGATTTGAATTAGCACTCTACAAACTTCTCTTGAGAGGTGGCTCCTTCCATGGCTGGTGATGCAACCAGAGGATGCTTACAAAATCTGTTGTCACATGTATTGTCTGGTGATATAAGTAGGAAAACTGAGATATGGCTAGTTTCCAAATTTCACAGCTTCTCAGATAGATGGATGTTGTTGAAAGAATCAATCCAATGAAGCAGTTGATCTTACCTGAACGTGGCATCATGCAGATCAGATAGTGAGTGGAATGTTCTCCTTAGATTTCATCTGGTTGGTTTAGTGTACTATCATCTAATAAAAAATCACTGAGGCACAAATAAATTATATTCAGCGTTCAGGTTGATGTCTGTGAAAATGTTTGAGATGTCTACCTCACGCAAATGAGTTTTCCCAAATACAGAAAAGGAAAACTTGAATTTAATCCCAAAGCCTTTTCTCCTTGTTCTAGGTGAGTCTACATTTGGCAACATAATAAAATTGCCCGAATATTAGTTTTGACCCCAAATAATGTGGATATGCTGCTAACAAGAATTAAGGCAAATCTTTTTGTAGGCAGGGGAGTGGTTAGAAAGCCATTGTCTTGGGGCACCTGGGTGGCTCAGTCAGTTAAGTACCTAACTCTTGGTTTCAGCTCAGATCATGATCTCCGGGAGTAAAACTGGGCTCCGTGATCATCAGGGAGTCTCCTTCTCTCCCTCTCTCTCTACCCCTTTGCATGTGCGCTCTCTCTCTCTCTCTCTCTCTCTCTCTCAAGGAAATAAATAAATAAATCTAAAACAAAAGCCATTGTCTTATTATTTTTAGTAGAAAATTACTTAAGAGAAATTTCTAGTGCCAAATATGAATCTATTCTACAGAATTATATGTAGTTCCTAAATTACAATCTAAAAGGCACAGAAAACTTTAGATATTGAGAAATACCACCATGGGCTGGAATAAGAGGAACTAGAGAGGTCCTTTTATACATTTGACTGGCTAAAAGCACAGAAGTGAAAAGCATGACAATAATCATTTTGAGAACCCTGGAAGTAATGTTTGACTGACAAGCCAAACTATTTCTCTCTCCTCTGGAGACAGAAAAAGATGAAATGTTTTTAGTTTTATTGGGAGAAATTAAAATAAGATATAAGAAACTTCTGGCCCAGAACTGTCCAATCTAACTTTCTGTAGTGAACTAGAACTGTAACTGTGCTGTTCAACACGTTAGCCACTAGCCATATGTTGCTATGGAACACTTGAAATGTGGCTAATGTGACTAGAGAACTAAATTTTTAAGTTGATTTAATTTTATCTAATTTAAATTTGAATTTAAATCCCTACATGTGGCAAGTGGCTACTGTATTGGACAATGCAGCTCCAGACAATGCCAGTTGTTAAATATTAGGCCTTTGGTTTTCACGGTGACGTAGGAGCATGTTGCCAAGTCCAGAAGGTGCTTTGCTCCTCATCTTCTGCATTGGGTTGGGGTTTCTCTACCTGCCTTACTTATCTAAGGAGGATTTTATAAGTTAGAATGAATGCCAGAATTTGAAAATCTAAAATAGCTAAATATAGAATGCATTTTAAAGCTTAAGAAGTAGACATTACAATTAAAAGCTACGTTGACACTTGGTTATCATTTGGCTGTGTGAAGAGCTTTAGAAAGATTAATATTATTATCCAAAATGTATGTCTTGTGATTACCACAGATGGTAATATACAATAGCAACATCATCGTGTACAATATAAAATCAGTTTATGTTTCAAAAGTTCATTTGTACATAGTAAAATAAAAATTGTAAATAATAAATAGAATGCATTTTGCCATTGAAAACTTAAAATTAGATTCCAAATTAACCAAATTAGAAACTGAATTACTCTCAATAATATTACTAGATCATACTAGGGCTGATATTCAGTGATACGAACTGATACAGCTATTCTAGTAGCTAAAACATTAAAATATTGTTATATACTCACTAAATAGACACTGCTTTGCCCTACTTTTCCACTGCTACTCCCCTTAAGGCTCTCAGACTTCCCACAATCCAGACACTAAAGGATTGAAGCCTGGACCACCAAGGGGTCTCCTGGGCCTGCCTCTAGCTGGCATTTATTCCACTTGGTTGGGGCCTATGCCATACTGGTTGCTGAGTAATTTCCCTACCATCCCCAGCATGCTCGTCCTATAGTACTGTGTAGGACTGTGATTTCTAGAAAGTTACAATCTTTTAAAAGTGGAAATTATCTGTTCATCTCCCAGATTCTATGTCACATGCAAAAGCATATCTGTCAGGATGTGTGTTCAAATACAGATGTGCGCCCTCTGAAGTCCTGCTTCATGTAGCTCTCAACCAACGATAAGCCCCTTTGTCTGACTGTGGGTGAGGTGGCCTCCCTCCCCAGCTTTGTGCCTGCTAACGAGAGCTCACCACTGGGAAGGGTTTAATAACCTAAATTACAGTGAATTATGAAGAGCAATTTAAAAATGGGGAAGGCTTATTTTTAGAGGCCTGTTTTCTAAGAGGTATTTTTGGTGGGATTAAACAGTTTGGGTGAGTTATTTGACGTATGAAAATACTTTTTAAATTTTTAATCCTGAGGAACAGGGGGAAGGGAAATCATTGAGACAAAAACTGATACATTTGAAGGTTTTCTTTTTTTTTTAATCTTCTGTTAGCATCATAGTCCTTACATTTTTCTAATTTTACAGAGTTCCAGCAAATTCTAAAAATTTTAGTAGTGTATGAAAAAGCCTATTCTAGCTTATTATTAGATAAGCTTACTATGATGAATTATTTGAACAAGTTATGAAACCTTTTGGTCTCACTTCTGATAGTTATAAATTAGGAACTGTTGTCTGTGATGTTGAATTATCAAAGGTATTTAGATCACATAATTTAAATGTTTTGAAATCTTAAACTATTCTTTTGCTCTTCTGCTCCCTTCAAACTATGAAAATTTTGTATTTTATAACATCAGTTCAAATATACATACATTTGCTTGCAAACAACTTTTTCTATAGGCTCTCATCACCACAAAAATGCTATGAGGTGAAGCTAGCTTATATATTAAATAGTGGTTGTCTCAAGAAATGGACTGTGCTTCATATTTCCCATTTTAGTTAATGCTTTCACTTATCTTTCACATGATGCCATATAGATTTTGGGACTCTGGCACAAAACTAATTAATCTGATTCTGATAAAATTTTTCAAAAGGAAAAAAAAAGATGAATGCCATTATAAACATCCCAAACCGCTGTTGAATGAGATTTTCCATGGGATACTATGGAATTTTTTTCTTGGCCCTAAAAAGATTATTATTATTATTTTTTAATTGGAAAGCAAGCCAGAATCCCAAGTAGCCAGGGAGGATACTAGATACAATATTTATCTTTTTATTTTCTTTCCTTTTACTTTCAAGTAATTACTTTGCTTTATGCCCTTGCCAACTGGATAAGAACCAAGCTTTTTACACAGAGTCAGTCAAAACTAATCCATCTTCCCTATTGGAAAGGGTAATGGACTGCCCCCAACCACTACTCTTTCATAAGGCAAACACATTTGGAAAAACCTCTTTCAAAAGACCACCATTAGTTATGAAGAATTGGCACCTCTCACAGACTGTTCCATTTAATACCAGTCATCGGAAAGAGTGGAGCCAATTTTCACCCCCTGTTGTCAACAATCTATACACAGCCACCGTGGCAAGAAAGAGATGTTTATTCCTTTGCTACATATTTGTGAACAAAATCAGCAGAGAGTAAATATATGGCAAAGCAGAACTTCTCCTCACATCAAATACCTGACATACAATATGTTGGCTCTCTTGTATCAGGAACAAAAAGAAATCATTTGAAAATTAATTAGCATCAACAGAATTGTCTTAGTCCCTGGAATTTTTTAGGTAACCTTTTTATCTCCATATTTTGGAAGATGACCTAAACTTTTGATAGCATTCATACAAAGCATACATTAGAGATTTTTAGAAACTGAATTTGGAGATTCCAAATGGGAAAAAGTTATGGATTTTTTAAAAGATTTGATTTATTTATTCATGAGAGACACAGAGAGAGAGGGGGGTGGGGGGCAGAGACACAGGCAGAGGGAGAAGCAGGCTCCATGCAGGGAGCCTGATGTGGAACTTGATTCTAGGTTTCCAGGATCCTACCCTGGGCTGAAGGCAGGCACTAAACCGCTGAGCCACCCAGAGATCCCAAGAAATTATGGATTTAAAGGACCCGATTTTATGTCCAGAGTCATCACTAATTAAGAAGTGAGAATGAAGCCTTTCATTTCTTAAGCCTCACTTTCTACATCTGTGATATGAGAACATTTACTCGTCTTCCACAAAAAGGCTATTATGAGATTTGGAGGAATTTATGTAGTGGCAGACTCTCAAATGGGTTACACATACTCCTGGGGCATACTTAGCAGTGTTGACAGGTCCTTGAAACCACAGGATAAAAACATTGCATCTCCCTAGAGCATCCATTTTTATTATAAGGTTTTGTAGGATAGTTGACATTGTTTTGAATTTGGCTTGTTTTTTAATGAAAATAAACACAGCTATGCCATGTTTTTTGCAAGAGCCCTTCAGATAAGTGGTCTCATTAGTAATTTTGTCAAGGAAGACAGCATTCTCAAAAATGGTTTTTATTTAACTTCTGTCTTTTACACAGAACTGCCAATTTCTTCTTCTATTTGGAATGCTGACTTTATCATTGTCTTCTATATTTATTCACAAATTTTTTTGTTAGGCCTATTGCCCGGTAAACAAGTAGATTTGAGGAGCTGAACTGAGTAATCCCCAGAAATGAAAGGACTGACAAAGCAATGCTGGCCATGCTGGGCCCACATCCACATTTCCATAGGGCAGGATAGGCTGGGGCTAAGCAGCAGTTGTGTGTGTGTGTGTGTGGGGGGGGTGTTCTCCAGTTGGCCAAGCTCCGTTCTTTCCCATATCTCCCCTTCTGCCAATCACAACTATCTGCCTAAATGCAGCCCCACTTTTCTAATGGATGCAGAATATATTTAACTAAGTATCACAAAGACTTCCACCAAATGAACAGAAATTCTGTAGACTGTATTCTGTGTTGGAAAGGTGGTATTACTTGCTTTGGAACTTCAAACTCTAGTGATGATGAATAGGCAGAGGCAAGAGTAACTCCAGATGAGCTTAAATCTAGCTGCCCTCTCTATTATAATAATACAAGCTCAGAATAAAACCTGTGATCTCCAAGACCAGTGCAAAAACTTTACAGAGTGCCTTCCATAAGTTAATTTGACTTTTTTTCTACTGTGATGTTTCCTTCACCATGATTTCTTCACTATTTTTTGTATTTTTATCTTGTAGTGTGTATGTGTGTGTCCTTGGTAGCAACACTGAATAACATAAGCAAATATATTTATATTTTTCTTTCCTACTATTTTGCTGATATATACTGTAGTATGATCACAGGAGATGAATAACAACAGTACTATGAAATTCTTCATTGCAAGATTCTCCACATCATGAGTTTACTCAAAATATTATAGGGTTCTTATGGCTTTAGACTTCTTTTCCCCATATCTACATCACACATTCATATGTGAGTAGAAGCTACCTTTCAGAAACTTTGATGTGTTACATGCTAAATACTACTATACAACATGAATTATACTGGATAGTTTCCCATTATTATTTTGTGTAATCCTTAGTCATCTTAGTGCCTGGGTGAGTCTTGTCAGGCTATCCCTTCACTTCCTGATGCCCCAACTTCTCAGCCCATCCTACTGGTGTCCTGCCCCCTCTCCCTGACCTAGCCCACCAACTGGAAGTCTTCTTTGGCCACCACAGGTGTTTATGGTACTGGAGAGTTGAGAGAGTAAGAATCCTTGTGGGAGCAGAGGAGAGGAATATGGGGGGTGGGGGTAAGTAAGGGGTGAAGGGCATGGGGTGAATACTGCTGGCAGTTCTGCTAAATATGTCTTGTTTGGGTTTTTGTGTTGTTTTGTTTGATGTCTATTTTTTGTATAACATATATATATAGTATTATATATTTATATATATATATATGAATTCCCTTCAAGTCATTTTTCTTGTTGTTAACAAGGGGCAGGGGGAAGGGGGAGGAAGTGGGAGACAGAGACATGACCCCAGGAACCTGTAGGGCAGGGCTGCATCAGGGCATTTTTTACTTTGTTTAGCCCTTTCACAAAAAGACCAAGCGGTCTCTGTCTCTCTCTTACACACACGCACAAAATCTTTTCTCTTAGTTCGAGAGAGGTTTGACCAGTTTTACAACAGAATATCATCAAAGATAAATTAAAAGAAGTGGAAAACAGTAATATAGGCATAGATTCTAAAGAGAGGAAAGAATTTTGAGAGGTTTCAGGTGCGGAGGACAAGCAGCAGCACCTGAAGTAGCACCAGGCAGGTTCGCAGCCGTGGTGATCTGGGTCATCAGTGAGGTCTTAAGAACCCTCATACAGTGTTTCTTTCTCTATGATTCGCCTGACCTCTTGGTGGATGGGCTGGTGCTGATGAACATCAACTCCAATGGCAAAGCCTGGAATCACTGAGCTGCCACCAAGATGAGTGTGGTCTACCTACCTCCTCCTTCCCTACCAGGAAGTTCTGTGTTGTCACTGGGAAAGCAAGGAAATGCCATTTGAAGGTTAATATCAATGATAGTTACTCTTTTTTGAGTTGCTTCATCATCCATAAGTTATGGATGTGGCAATGTGTCACTCAGATAATTTATTCCCTAAGTTATTTTTCTGGCTGCAAATGAGTTTCCTGATATATTCCCACCTCCAATTAAAAAAAAATAGTAATTCAAAATATGCGAGAAGAAAAATTGGACAAAAAGAGAATTTAAAAGAAGAAATCCAGCTGGGAACCATTTGGCTGGGGTTCCTGCTTATTGGTAACTCACCTTTGTAAAATGACCATATGTTCTGTCCCTACTCACTGGCAATAACGAGAACGTGTTGTTCCTGGTTCTCTTGGCTGGGCTGCTTCTCATTGCAGCTCTGAGCTTAGAGGCATCACTTACTGAACAGCTGTAATTATGCCACTAAAAGCCATGCATGGAGTTTAAAAAGAATCCCAGGCATGTGTCTACTGTCATTGGCAGTTCATCTAGCTCTAAGTTTTTCTGAGCGGAGCTATGGGGAGGAGGGGATTGCTTTCTTCCACTGCAATTCCTAAGGCCCAACATTATGACTTGTCTATGGAAACATGCACAGACGAGCTGGTGAGCAACTGTGAATAAGAATGTAAGTGACATGAAATCTCCAACCCAGGAGAGCCCGGCCACATTAGCCCATCCTATATATGTACAGTCTGAGGAATCTTTATGTCGGCAGGTGATTCACATCTCCAAGGGTTGGTTCTCTGGGTTCTCACTGATCAGTTATTTCTGATACCACTTAGAATCCTACTTTTTGGTTGTAGTGGGTCCTCCTTCACCTTTCTCTCCTCTTTGCCAGCAATAGTTAATTAACCTACCATGTCCTGATTTAACCCATTAGGCAAAGTATGAGGCCCAAGCTGAAGAATCTGAGAAATGTGAGTTTCATTAAATATGCCACAGGCCGCACGCAGCCCAGCAGTTGGAAAGCTTCCCTGAGGTTAAAGTATTCTCACCCCACTCCGATATTTACTGTGGCCAAACTAGAAGGGAAGGATCATTTGTTTGCTTTTCTTTTGCTTTTTTCCTAATCCAACTTTCTCTGTAACAGAAGTCTCAATGAGTAGTAAGAGGTATTGGACCTTAAATTAGGCAATTTCTTGTATTCTTTTACTATTTTTTCACACATACATGTCTTATCTCATCAGTAAGCCTGCAGGTGAGAGGAAGGTAAAGGCTGTTTATTTACTATCCAGCATTCACAGTACTTTCATAGGGCTTAATATACTCTTTTTTAAATTGAGATATAATTGACATATAACATTAGTTTCATGTGTACAACAAAATGATTCATTATTAGTATACACTGTGAGATGATCACAAGTTCGTCACCTCATGTAGTTTACAAAATTTCCTTGTGATGGGAACTCTTCCTATCTACTCTCTTAGCCACCATCAACTATACAACAAAGTATTGTTAGCTGTAGTCACTATGCATTATATCCCCATGATTTATTTTATACCTGCAAGTTTGTACTTTGGAATACCTTTCACCCATTTTGCTTCTTTGCTTCCCACCTCTGGCAAACCACCAGTTTGCTCTTTGTACCCATGAGCTCAGTTTTTGGTGGCGGTGGTGGTGGTGGTGGTAGTATTTTCATTTTTGTTTTTTCTTTTTAATTGCACATATTAGTGAGCTCATACAGCATTTGTCTGTCTTTGTCTGATTTATTTCACTTAACATAATACCATGATGTTCTATTCATGTTGCTTCAAATGGCAGGATTTCCTTCTTTTTAATGGCTGAACAATATTCCTGTGTGTGGATGGATGGGTGGGTGTGTGCATGTATACACACCATATTTCTTAATCCATTCACCCATCAACGGACACTTAGGTTGCTTTCATATCTTGGCTATTGTAAATAATGCTGCAATGAATATAGGGTGCATCTTTTCCAGTTAGTGTTTTCATGTGTTTTGGATACCTGGAAGTGGAATCGCTGGATAACATGGTAATTTTAATTTTAATTTTTGAGCAACTTCCATACTGTTTTGCATAGTGGCTGCACCAATTTACATTCCTACCAACAGTGCACGTGGGTTCCCATTTGTCCACATCCTCATCAATGCCTGTTATTTTTTGTTCTTTTTGATAATAGCCATTCTAACAAGTGCGAGGTGATACCTCCTTTGCATTTCCCTGATGTCCAGTGATGTTGAGCATCTTTACATATACCTGTTGGCCATCTTTGTGTTTTTGGGAAAATGTCTATTCAGATCTTCTACCCATTTTTTTATTTATATTGTTTTCTGCTCCTGAGTTGTATATATTCTTAAATAGTTGAATATTAGCCCCTTATCAGATACATAATTTATAAATATTTTCACCCACCTAGTAGGCTGCCTTTTCATTGTATGGATGGTTTCCTTTGCTATGAAAAGCTTTAGTTTGAAGTAATCCCACTTGGCTACTTTTGCTTCCATTGCATCTGTTTTTGGTGTCCAATCCAAAGGGGGGAAAAAAATCATTGCTGAGACAAATATCAAGGAGCTTATTGCCTATGTTCTCTTCCAGGATTTTTATGGTTTAAGATCTAACATTCAAGTCTCTAATCCATTTTTGTGGGTTAATTTTTGTGTATGGAGTAAGATATGGATCTAGTTCTTTTCGTTTGCATGTGATTGTCCAGTTTTCCCCACACCATTTATTGAAGGAAATTTTCCTCTTGTATATTCTTGGCTCCTTTGTCATAAGTTAACTGACCAAGTATGTGTGAGTTTATATCTGAATATACTCTTGATTAATAGCTAAGGTGTGTTTAATATTTAACTTAAGCTTATTTTAATTTTAACTTCTCAACAATAGATTGTAACTGTAGTCCTTATGAAATACTATGTCTGCTTTATAAATAGATACAGTGAATGTCTGAGCTTTTGAAATCAATAGCTGTAGACCATATTTGTTCTCCTAAGTTTATTGGATAGTCAATAGTTGGACAGTCCTAGAACCAGAAACCAGAATGTGCTTTTTATGGCATGGGACAGAAAGCCATGGAAGCTGAAGTAAAAACTCAGTGAGGGTAATATCAAACAATCAGAATTTTGTCTGGGCCTGGAAAGTGCATGCCTTTGCTACTCCTACAGAATCTACATGCCACCTGATTTAGTCTGGCTATCTGATTTCCTCCTGTAAACTTGATCTTGTCACTGTGTCTGCTTTGGTTCTACTATAGTCTGAATGTTTGTCTCCCTCAAATTCCTATGTTGAAAACCTAATGCCTAGTGGGATGGTATTGGGAGGTGGGCCTTTGAAGGGTGCTTAAGTCCTGAGATGGAGCCCTTATGAATAGAAAAAGCACTCATAAAGGAGACCCCACAGAGCTCCCTACCCTCTTTATTGCCACATGAAGACATAGAAGTTGAGAAGTTGGTGGTCTGCAACCCAAAAAGGGGACTTCACCAGAACAGGACCAATCTGGTACTTGGATTCTAGACTTCCAGCCTCCAGAGCAAGGTGAAACAAGTTTTTGTTGTATATAAGTCACCCAGATTGTGTTATATTGGGGTAGCAGCCCTAACAGACTAATAATACAGGCTTCTACTCCTAGTCTGCTCCAGTTTAGAAAACCACCAATCACCAGTAACAGGTTCTTGGGTACAGACCTTCAAACTATCACCTGTCTTTGCTCCCAGTTGGAAAGCATACACTCCCTTCTTGTACCAGATACTTAACTGGACTGGAAAGTTGAATATGTTATAAAATGATGTAAATTGGTCATTTAATCCTATCTTTTACATATTGGTTTGGAAATTCTAAGAGTGTAGAGGAGTTGACTTTAGACTCAATACCATTTAGCAGGTCTATTGTCTGAAATGCAAATTCTTTAAATACAAAGACTATGGCTATCCTATAAGGGGTAAATATTAATATGAGTCTTATAAATGTTTTTAATACTTGAGATAATACATGATTAAGAGATGAATAGCAAATTTCAAAATGAACAGCTACAAAGGAAAAATTATAGAATTGCATTTACACACTGAAAAAAATACGCCAAAGGAAAGAATGTAATTCATCGAGATAAAAGCAAAAAAATTAAAGTACCAAAATAAACTACAAAAGCATATAGAATATCATGTAGAATAATAAGTGACACACAAACATGGCCAAGAACAATCCAGATGCCCCAAGGGGACAATGGAAGAAATAGGAATCATGAGGAAACACTACTGATGTGCTGTGATCCACTTAGACATTATAGACTTCCATTCATGTTTGGGGCTTCAGGTCTTCCAGCCTCTGCAGTATTCATTCTATAGTAGTACTTGTATGAGATTTTAGTTATATTATTTCCTAACAACATTTTTCTGCTAAAACAGTTGGTAAAATGTTGGGCTTATGTTCAATTGTCTATTGCCAGCACACAGCACAATGCCTGGAACACCAAGATCAAGATTAAAAATAAAAATAAAAATAAATAAAAGAATATGCATATGAAAAAAATAAATTAATAAGTATATTCTTTAAAAAACTGGAAAACTCGGGATGAAGGTTAGTTGCTGGTTAATAGCAATCTCCTATTTCAATATGAAATTTTCCTTATTTTTTTGTAAGATAATTGTTCATAACATGCCTGCAGGGACCTAAATTCTAACTTGTTTCCTCATTGGCTAGCATAAAACTTTTTTCCTTAACAAAGACAATTACTAAACAATCAGATCTAAGTCTTAGGAGAAAAATATTTTTAAAAGTTATGCAAATACTAATTTCCATCTCTAAAAGTGCTTTAGTGCACACAAGAAAACCCATAATAAATTGAAAATAGTGTCTAAACATAACTATACATAAGATTCCAGTTACTATACAATATAAAATTTATAGGTATAGGAAAATGAAAGAGAAGGCAGTACACTAAACTAGTAACATTAATTGCTTGCAGATGGTGGAATTATGGGTAATATCTATACTTTCTACAACAAGCATACATTCTTTGTGATCAGTTTAAAGTTACTATTGTGTTTTCAAAGTTAATCTTAAAATTATCATGAGTTCTAAATAGTATGGTATCTGCTGGCTACCCAAAGACTGGCTTACAAAGTAAAGGAGCGATCAAATGGATAGTCAATTTTTAATTTGCACAAATGAGAGACTTCCTAGTGAAGTTCATGCCTTCGTGGGAAGGTAGGAAGGGAGTTCAGAATGCATCCAGGGTTTCCAACTAGACTCACTCCAATTCACTCTGGTCATGCAGGCACATTTATTTGGTCTGTACAACATCGACTCATTCAAGCAATATTCATTTGAATGTAGACTGGCACTTCAAGCTTTAAGATACAGTAAAAATCACATTTCTGGCTTCTCTTGAAAGTTGAATATATGGCCAGCACCTAATTCACATTCGTGCATAACATCAACCTAGAGTTCTTCAGCACCACCGATTGGCCACACTTTGCTCATTTGGGACTTCTCCCCCTTCATCTAGCTGCCTATAGCAGTTTGTTTTGCTTGTCTCCAGTCTTAGGAGGTCTCTGACATTGTGACTCCATTCTAGCTGTTCTGTTCTACAGAAGACGAGGAAACAGAACTTTGGGGAAAAGACAGATTTATATTTGCCTTTCTTATAGGCTCTTCTGTGTGTTTTGTGTGAAGGATGGGAGCTGGGGAGGAGAGAAGGATGTTGACCTATAATACTTAACCAAAAGAAATGTCCTATTTCCTTAGAGTTAAGTGTTTACAAGAGTTGGAATTCAACATTCGCACCAAAAGGGTAGGTTGCAGAATCAGCAGACACTGTAAATGGCTGAAATTTCAGCAAAAAAGTAAGTTTTCTGAAACCAGTTCCATATCTGCATTTTTATTTTTTTTGGAAATAAACATTCTAAGGCAAAAGTGACAAGTTTGAGGGATGGTATATGAAATGGTTATTAGCACTTCAAGGTTCCTTTTTTTAAAGATTTTATTTATTTATTCATGGCAGACACAGAGAGAGAGGCAGAGACCAGGCAGAGGGAGAAGCAGCCCGACGCGGGACTCGATTCTGGGTCTCCAGGATCACACCCCGAGCTGAAGGCGGCGCTAAACCACTGGGCCACCGGGGCTGCCCGCAAGGTTCTTTTTGACCAATACATGTTACACGTAATTCTTAAAGACATATATTTAAATTATGCCAGATTAGAAATTAAAGAGTCTTTCCAACGACAAAGATGAATTTACCAGGAAGTAATTTGAACATTCCCTGGGCACTTTCAAGAATAACTCCATTGCCCAGGGAGTGGGCAGGACAAAATTAATGACCTCTGGAACTCCCAGATGTGTAGGACTCAATTTTCTTTCATATTTGGAGAAGGACAAGTACAGGTGAGATGAAAATAGCCAACATCTGTATCTCTTCCATCTCTTCATCCTTCCGTGACTCCCCAAAGCTGTTGGCATTGCCACATGTGCAGCTGAAGCCTCTGCATGAGCTGCAGCAAGAATATAACCAAAACCTCATGATAGGTGTGGCTCGTCAAAAGCAAGGTAGTCATATTCTAACTGGCCTCTGTCCTCAAGCACGATGAAGGAGAAAAGTAAAATCTCTTTATTTTTATCATCTTGTTACGTTCAAAGGGTTTTTCTTTCCATTTTCCAATTATGGTTAACTTGCATTTATTTTTTTTTTCATCTCCTCATTATATGTCATGATCATTAGGTCTCCTACCACGTATAAATCTGGCACATCAGACCACAATTTGCACTGTCAGCTCCTATGAGTGAAATCTATTGCACTTGCCGAGCTGTCCCGCTTTTGCCTTTGTAGCAACTTTTAGACCACAATAACCATCATCCGTTTAAAGCAGGCAGATCCATTACATTTCCTCTGTTCCTACAGCCCCACATTAAGCTAATATTATCTATTTCCCAAGTGAAAAGAGTCCTTCCAGTCCTATCAATTATTAATTCCTTGCTTGCAGCTAATGTTTTCTTTGAATTATTTAAATGCATCTTCATTTATCAATAAACATAAAATGTTAAACAAAGAATACTGATGAAGGGCATTATTTAAGCTATAACATTTTATGAGATTATTTCAAGCGCCTTTTCTGATTTATTAACATAATATATTTTATAATTATTTTTCCATTTCTAAAAAAAAATTATTCTGGGTATCATCTAGAGGTTTGGAGATTTTTGTGAAGTGCTCTCTTCAACTTCCGTTATTTTTGACAAGTTTTTAAAAAAATATTCTCATGTATATACATCTCTGTGTGCATCTCAGTGTACACAAAAATGTACACACAAATGTGTATAGATAAAAGTATTTTGTTTACTAATACACATGTTCATCATCCCTAATATTGTTCTTAAAGTATTAGATATTGTTAAGCTTAAATTTCCCCTCACAAATTCTACAGCATTATGTTCAACAAAACATATTTGTGTGGGTTTACAAACGAGTTTGCACAAACATAAGGTAGGCAACTATGCAAAGAACAATGCCTTTTAAAGATAAAACTTTATCAATGAGGCAAATGCATAAAAAAATTGTCTGTCATTACTGATTTTCTTTTTTAATCTTGGCAATAACACCTACATGTGCATGTATGTGCACACTCATGAAAATTAATCCTACTTACGTATATTCTCTTTCATTTCCAAGTTTTATAACCCCAAATAAAATATGGGCTATTGAGAAGACCAGCTGTAATAGGAGTACACTCGTATTCTGTTGCCCTCTGAAGTAGAATGAAACTTAGTATCTGAAGTAAATATTTCAGGTGTGCCAAACTAGAAAAATTAAATCTCTGTGCATACTTGAAAAAGAAAAAAGGATAATAATTAATATAATAATATTAATTAATTATAATTAATATAATCCAACCATGCCACTCTTTGGCCCCTTTCACTGACATTTATTTTTAAAAAATAGTATCCTTCATTATGGAATTGGAATCAGTGGATCTAGTCAGTGTTTTCTCCAATCTAGCAGCCTCCAAATTCTCTGTTGATCCAAATTATCCAAGAAAAATATCTATATGTTTACAATTGCTATAAGAAACACAGTGATAGTTATAAAGTTATCTTAAATACTCAACAATATGCTTTGAAATTATTAAGATTGTTTAATCACCCTCAAAAGGAATTCAAATAATTCAGCATATACTATCCTAGCAGAATAAATTTGAGGCAAGCAAAGATCTTAGAAGTCCTATAATCTAAACCTTCCTCTATAAAAATGAAGAAACTGAGATCTAGGAATGTTATTGACTTACCCATGGTCATAAAGTTAGTTACACTCACTACCTAAAGTTCATAAATAAATGTTGAGTTTTTGCTGTGTTTGTTTTAGAGAAAAGAAAATTATACATTTCAAATGGTATATATGGTATATAAAAATTGCTTTAGGTTAAAATTTATCCATTTTTGGGACACCTGGGTGGCTCGGTGGTTGAGCGTCTGCCTTCGGCTCAGGGTGTGATTCTGGGGTCCCGGGATTGAGTTCAACATCGGGCTCCCTGTAGCGAGCTCCCTGCTTCTCTGTCTGCCCATGTCTCTGCCTCTCTATGTGTGTCTCTCATGAATAAATAAATAAAATCTTAAGCAAAAAAAATCCACGTTTTAAATGTCAATGGTAACAGAGTTATCACTTAACGTATTACGGTTGTGATTATATAAACAATTTTTTTGGTGAAAAATATCAAAATTAAAGTATTGGTAACAAATTATGGTGTACACTGTGATTCTGAGTTTTTAAATTGTAGGACGGAAAGTTCTATAAATTATTAAGTGACACAAACTCAGGATGAGCCCCAGGCAAAAGGTGAACTAAGGGATAGCTGCTTTATCTCCTCCTCTTCTTTTTAAACAGTGATTGATCCCTAAGGCAACAGCTGATAATTGCTTTCACTAGTTACCTCAAATTAAAGGCATTTCAAATGCCAGGTGTCAGGCACTATCTTAGGCACTTTAAATAAGATATTACAATTATTCTTAACAAAAACCAGTTCAGTAAGATTTTTTTTTCATTTTTGTTCTATAGATGAGAGAATCCTCACTGAAAGAGGTGAAATTATTTTATTTTCTTGAAGAGATTTAGCTAATACTAAAATCTGAGAGCCCGTATTTTCCCACTGAAAACCTTGAATTTTATCACATGAAAGCTTTTGAGAGCCACTGAAGAGGTTTTTGTGGTTTTATTTTTTAACAGCTTTAGTAAAGTATAATTGTCATGCGAAAAAATTTCACATATTTGAAGCGCAAAATTTGTTTTGACCTATGTACATACACATGGCATGAGTGTCCTAGTCAAAAACAGTAAAAATAATCACTGTACAAATAATCTGTGAGTCAATTTGGGCAGAACTGACATCTTAGCAGTTGGATTTTCCTATACACGAACAAATATATTTGTCTATTTAGGTCATCTTTAATTTCTCTCAGCAACGCTTCTGTAGTTTTCAGGCTATAGATCATGCACATCATTTGTCTGATTTATCCCTGAATATTTGATATTTTTGATGCTATTGTAAATGGTGTCTTTTTAACTCAATTTCCAGTTGGTTGTTGTTAACATATAGAAATAAAATTGATTTTTTAATATTGACCTGGTGAACTATAACATTGTTAAACTTGCTTATTAGTTGTAAAGCAGTTAATCTAGCAGCAGATACCAACAGATTTTCTACCTCCATGGTCATATCATCTGTGCATAAAGACAGTGTTACATTTCCCTTTCCAATCTAGAGGGCTTTTCTTTTTCTTACCTTATTTTACTAGCTAGAACCTCTAATATAAGGTTGAATAAAGTGGTAAGACCCCCTTGTCTGGTTTCTGATCTTAGGGGAAAGCCTGTAGTCTCTCACTATTAAGTATGACATAGGCTATGGTGTTTGTTTTTTATGTCCTTTATCAGACTGAGGAAGGCACTTTCTCTTCTGATTTTTGCTGGAAGGTTTTTTTTTCTTTTCGTAAATGGATGTTGGATTTTTGTCAAACATTTTTCAATGCCTATTAAGAAAATCCTATGGATATGGTTTTTTCATTTTTAGTCTGTTAATGGAGTGAATTACATTGATTTTTTTTTTTTTTAGCGTTAAACTACTCTTGTATTCCTGAAATAAGCCCTATAATGCATTGTCCTCTTTTTATATTTTTGGATTTGATAATTAAAGATGTGTGCAGAGTATTTTCATATCTATGTAAATTTTAGATCTGTGCAATTTTAATCTATTGGAAGATGGTTTCCTTGTAATAAAACCATCTCTGGTTTTGATATTAGGGCAATGCTGAACTCCTAGAATAAGTTGGAAAGTACTGTTTCTCCAATTTTCTAGAATAATTTGTAGAAAGTTTTTTTAACAGAAAAAAATCAATTTTTTAAAATAGATAAATCGTATTTAGGTTATCTTTTTTTGTCTTATGTGAGTTTGGTAGTTTGTATTTTTCAAGGAATTTGCTCATTTTCTCTAAGTTGTCCAATTTATTGGCATAGAATCATTCACGATATTCCTTCCTATCCTTTTAATAATCTGTCAAATCCATAAGTGAAGAGCCTTTCTTATTCTTAATATTGGTCATTTGTGTCTTTTCTTTTTCCTGTTCAGCCTGACTCAAAGTTTATGAATATTATTGATCCCACAGAAAGAGAACTTGGTTTCACTGATATTTTTCTTTTCTATTTAAATTGATTTCTGCTTTGGTCTTTATTATCTCTCTCTGTTTCTCTCTTTTTTTTTTTTTTTTTTTTCCTGCTTACTTTGGTTTAATTTGCTCTTCTTGTGGTTCTTTAAGGTGAAAGCTGTGGTCATTGATTTGAGAGCTTTCTTTTTGAATATAGGCAGTTAGTGCTACTCCTTTTCCCCTTCAGTACTTCTTAAATGCCATTCCACAAGTTTTGACAATATTGTGTTTTTAATCTCATTCAATTTAAAATATTTTCTAACTTGAGACAATTCACATACTGTTCTATCTGTCCAGACCATGCTGGACTAGCATGGTGCCAGTGAAAAGGAAGGAGGTTCAGGAGGACCTGCCAACTTGCTTTGAGGGCTACAGGAAAAGAAGGAAACAAAGTTAATGAGAAGCATCTAGATGGCATGATAGCTTTGGTTTTCATGGCACAAAGTATGTGAGAACATTATTCTGTTGTGCCTAAGATTGCGAATCTGAGAAACCACCAAGGAGCTGACACCGATGCAAGCACACGAGGGTTTATTAGCAAGCTCGAGCTTGGGTCCAAGTATACCCCACACAGTGGAGCAGGGACTTGGACCCCGAAGTGGGTTACAGCTGGGTTTTTTATAGGCTGGTCTAGGGGATTTCCAGAAGGGATGAAAGAATTCTAAGATGGGACTTTCTACCACGGGGCGTGGGCTCTGTTGTCTTTCTGATATGGGATTCTCTGCCGAGGGCAATTCTGAGCTCTGTTGTCTTTCTGATATGGGATTACCTGCCTAGGACATTGAGGACATTCTGCAGTTTTTCCCCTTAAAGTTCAGCTCTTATTCACAGGGACCTAAGATGGCTGTACCTATGCTAATGTTAAACTTTAGGTGGGATGGCCTTAATTTTTCCCGGTCTCCACAAGAACTAACGTTAGGAGAGAGATGAGAAATAAAAAAATCTTGATCTGAGTCATCCACAAAGAGATGAAGGCAAAATAGTGGGCTACATAGCTAAAGAGCATGGTACACAGACATAGTTAATCTGTATATGGAGCTTGCTATGTGGTAGGCATTATTCTAAGTACTTTGCATACAGTAACTAATTCAATAATCACATCACCTGGTGAAGGTGCTATTAATATTTCCATTGTACAGAAGGGTTAACAAAGACACAAGGAGATAGACTAGTTAAGGAATGGAACTGAGCTATCTGGCTCCAGAGTTCATGCATTTACACTGTACTGCTAGGTAAAATCCAGAACAAGTGCATAGACAATGATGGCAAGATAAGTTTTTCAGGCATTAACTTGTATTTTGTTTTCACAGTTGAGAGGGATCAGAAAGAGTAAGTACTGTCAGGCTTTGATTCGCCTTTCTCTCAGAGGAAGTAGCTAAGGCATTTGTGTTTGCTTACTTCAGCTGTGGTTGTGTTCTAGGACCTAAAGTAGAAGTCAATGGAGCAAAGCTTCACTCCTAGCATAACCCTTTGCCTTTAAAAATATTTTGTTCCTGCCTTCCCAGACTATTCCCAGTATAAAATACTCTGCTCTAACTCTGCATGTGACCAGAAGAAAACGAGTTTTGGATGGCATGAAATGAACTTGAAGTGTGTTTGGGAGATGTATTGGAAAAGGCCTTCTGTACTAGCTAAGGGCTTCAGACTTAATCCTATACAGAGTCTGTGGAGAGGGCGGGGATACAATGGGCAGGGAGTTTGGAAGGCAGGCCTGAGTCAGAAGCAATGGTATAAACTGGACAAAAGATAAGGTCCCAAACTAAGAGAGAGACCCTGAAGGGATAAAGAAGGGAAACGCTCAGGAGATAATTTGGAGGTTAAAGTGCTAGCATTGAGCACAAGGTGACTGACCCAGTGTGGGTAGTGAGAGGAAGCCATACCTGACTAGGACTTCCAGCCCTCAATCACTGGGAGAATGCTAATATAACTGACTTCCATGGGGAATAGAGGGGAAATGTGTGTGAAGATCACCAGTTATTTTTTAGAGGTGTCAATTTTGAAGAACTTGAAAAAGATGCTTCCCAGGATTTTTCTTCCAAATACATGCAAACATATTCAACAAAAGTGTAGGGTTTTTTTTTTGTTTGTTTTGGTTTTGGGTGGGTTTTTTTTGTTGTTGTTGTTGGTTTGTTTTGTTTTGTTTTGTTGTTTGGTTTGTTTTTTGTTTTTTTTTTTCTTTTTGGAAAGGATGAGCTGAATGGTAGCGTAACCTTAGACTGGGCAACAGAGACTTGGCTGAATTATGTAAAGGGTGACATTTACATAATGTGATTACATTAGTGATTACTAAGGGAAAAGACATGAATAAATTGTAAAACAGTAAACAAATCGAAGTATCCTGGAAAACATGTGGGAGACTAACAATGTGCCTAGTAGAACCAAAGACAACTTAAAATACTAAGGCTTGTGTTCAAACATGTTAACATATTTGTTCATATATTCAAATTATTTATTCATTGAGCTTTTTTTTTTCTACTATGTGGAAGGTAATCTGGTAAGTGCTGAGGATAGATAAATGAGTAAGAAACACATCTAAGCATTGAGAAGTTCATGGTTTAATAGGAGAATGGTAAAACAGTCATTTCAACTATGAAGTAAGTATCCCAGGAGACATGTGCCCAGAAAGTTCAAACAGCACAGAAATGAGTGAGAGGAAGGAAATAACAGGGAGGGCTTCCTGGAGGGAGTGATACTTGACTTGAACCTTAAAACATAAGGAAAAAGCAGCTAGTTTAAGGATGGAGAATAAAAAAAGTACTAGACAGAGAGGTTGACATGAACAAAGCAAGAATGTGAGAAACAATGTGGTTCATGTAGGAATTCTGAGCTGATCGATTGGACATGAGCAGTAACAGGTAAGTGAGCAGCATAAGCCAGGAGTCAGTTATAATAGGCCTAATTATCTTCTACAACTTCTCTGAGGCTCTTCTCTAGCCTCAAGAGTTTGTGGGATCACCCAGCTATTGAGCTATTCCAGCAAGATGGCGAGATGGTGGCCTGCACGAGGACTAAGCCAGCAGGCATGGACACTGACCACTCTTTTCTTGGCTGTTGAAACACTGAAACTGTTGAACTGAGATTGTTTTTCCCTCAAAGCCTTTAGAAATGAGTCCCATTAAACATTTGAAGAGATTGTATTAAAGTCATTCCAGAAAGGTTCTCTAATCCAAGATTAAAACATAGGCTTTATTGCCCTCCTTGTTCATCCCTCTTAAACTCCTTTCAAAAACTGACAGTCTCCATTAGAAATTAGATTCCATTCCCAGAAACCTGCCTCTGCTGCCACTCCTGCCCCAACAGCTTCAGCAATACGTATTTCCTGGAAGAACATTTCACTGTCAGAAGTGCTGACTGGCTCAGACAACCCTTGGCCCAACCAGGAAATTTATGGGTGAGCCCTCAATATAATTCTCCCCTAGTTCTGTACTCAAGTAGAAAGCATGTCCGAGCTTCCTTCTTCCCTTAAAATCTTTAAAAAGCACTCGTTGGGTAACTAAGTTACAAAACAAAATCTATACCATGTTTCTATTCTAGAGTGAAATTCTTATTGAAGTCTACATTATAGTCCCATTAATATCACATTAGCTCCTCGTGATTAATATTACTGAAATGAATGAATTAATAATGATTGGCCACTAAGGTTTTCCCTCCCCCTACCATGACATGAAGAGGATCCAGGGCATTGATTATCACAAATATAATGGATTGATTCATCATTTATGGGAAAAGAGCTGCTCTTCCCATAAAGTTTAGCTGCCCTCCCCCCCCAATCCTTACCAAGATGTATTATCTTTGGCAACAACTCAAAGCCATCCACAGATTATTCACTGCAGCCAACAATTCTAATTAAGGATGGTGATTTGAATACCAGCCTTGAGTGAATATGTCTCAGACAAATGAACTGCCATATTGAAGCTGTACCCAGAAAGGAGGATCCTTTCCTCAGCCTTCCTTTGAATGATAACCATTGGATAGCATGGTTGCCTTCTGAATAGAATAATCTGTTACCCTGTTGGCTTAATTTTAGGGGAAATATTATTTATTGTATTACCTAGGAGGTAATAGGAGGTGATATCTTTATACACTTGATCTTATTATGGCTGTTCATCTTTCAGCAGGTATGCATTTACTGAATTAACTGTCCAATTTATTCCTTGGGTTTCTTCTTGGGCTTTATAATCAACATCCCTTTTGGGGAGAGTTATGCTTTTGTCCAGCTAGTTGAAAAATATCCCTGTACCACAGTCTTTTATTATTAAGAGTAGAGCCTTCAAAATTGTCCTCACACTAGGACCTGCCTCTTGGTAGGCTGATAAGGGTCGAAACTTTTACTTCTATCCAGCATTGGCTTGCTGCAGCAATGTAACACAATTACATTTTTAATTGCATTTTTAAAGTATCACCACATTTCCTTCCCATTGATATTATGTCCATATATGATAAAAAGAGTTTAACTTCAAAATTCGCAAATTCTACATCTAGGCTATGCATTCAGGATGATGTCTATTCATTGTGACACTTGACACTGTTGTAGTTTTAGTGTCCTCCTGTCTACTAATGAGCACTTGTGGTTTCATAATGAAATGGCTAATATTTCTTCCCTAGAAGTTGTGGACAAATGGGCTACAAAAGTAGCTATATTTTATACATGCATAAATGTGAAACAGCAAAAACTCAGTGTAGCACACTCTAGTTCATTTTGACAAGCACCTATATAGGACCTACTGTGTCCTAGGCTCTATGCTGTTGAGAGAATGAGGGTATACAAAAATGAAAGACAATGCTCTCATTTTCAAGGGAAGACCAACATATAAACAAATCATTTAAATGCAATAGAAATGTAGAATATTTTTATCCATATATATATATATACTTTACTTCCAATATTTCTGCCAAAGAACCATGTATATTCTTATTAATACAAGATTTTTACATCAAAAAATGGCATACACAATCATCATGCTTTGCATATCTCAAATACTATGAAATAAATTTTATATATATATATATATACAACTAAAGTAAGCTTAATAAAAAAAATTCACAGGGAAGGTGAAGAGGAATTATGCCAGAAAGAGTACCCACAATGCTTCTCATTTTCTTCCTACTCTGGAAATACAGAAGCTGATAGAAATTATACTACCACCAATGGGCTTTAATCCTCTATTTATGCAGAATTTTGTGGTTTGTATAAATGCTTTTGGCCTTAATAATTTATTGAAGTCTTTTTATTTAATATAGAGCTCCAACAAGAAAATCCATATAATCTATATCTTTGTTCTATAACATCATAAATTCATCCATTCCCTGTGAGCTATTTATAACCCTAAACTGAAAACATTAAAATAAGAATTAATAAGAGGAAGTATGTGAAAGGCAGCCTACCACTACTGATAATATCTAAACTAATGAATGATGTCTCTGATGAGAAATCTTGTAGAGCATATCTTGTTTGGGATTTTTTTAATGTATCTAGCCATTAAAGGTTAAAACAAAGCATACAAGTTTGCTTTGAAGAGCAAGTTTATGATCAAGTCAAGGGAGAGAGTTTGCTAGTAATTACATGGTATGATACAGGAGAATTATTACTTATGTCATCTGGCTTTTATAACCCGGAGTTGGACGCATGATTCTGATTTATGTTTATAAACTTATTTTTAGATTCACCAATATGTAATTATATATTGTTTTACAGGATGTTTTTAAAAGGCTGATGGAAAAATTTATTTCATAGTATTTGAGATATGCAAAGCATGATGATTGTGTATGCCATTTTTTGATGTAAAAATCTTGTATTAATAAGAATATACATGGTTCTTTGGCAGAAATATTGGAAGTAAAGAGTGATATTGGTTATTACTATTTCAACATCTCCTGTGGTAGAGATAGAATATTTCATTTCTGATATAGAGCTAAAGGTTTATTAATTTCAAAAAGAAAGAAAGGGACAGAGGGAGAGAGAGAAGATAATTTGAAGGCCAAGCAACTATACAAGTTCACCATTTCTGTTGGATCTGTCTACTTACTATATATTTGTACTTGAAAGGGAAAAGTGCAGCTGACCCATGCTCTAAAATTCACCACCCCCAATTTCCACCCTCATTAAAATCCCTTAGTTTTCGGGTGTGTAGTGGTTCAATTGGTTAAATGTCCAACTCTTGATTTTGACTGGGGTCATGATCTGAGGGTCAGGGTCATAAGATTGAGCCCTGTGTTGAGCTCCACACAGGACATGGAGTCTGCTTAAAGTTCTCTCTCCTTCTGCCCCTGCCATCTCCACTAGTACTCTCTATCAAAAACAAAAAACAAAACACCTTAGTTTTGATTTTCCTAATTTTCATGTTTTTCTACCTCTCCTTGTAATGGTCTCTCCATTCTCCTGTCAGACAGTTATCCTAAAGCTTAGGTCTTATTTGTTTAACTTCCTGCCTCAAAAAACTGTAATAATCCTTCATTGCTTACCAAATTAAATTCGAGTTCCTCAACCAACCTTTAGAATCCTGGACTCTATAACCCCAACCAGACTGATTTTCCACTATTCTTTCCAACATGTAACTGATGGCCCTCCCTTAATAGGTGGTATGTTTTTTCCACTGAATATGCCCCATAGTCTTATCCTTGAAATTTATGTCCATGCCCTTTTTGCTGCATGGAGCATTCTCCACACTTTCCAATCTCTCCTTGCAGAAATTCTACCCATTTTCAAGCCTATCCTCAAGTGCCTCTGTTCCACAAGACCTACCTTGATCACTTTTTTTTTTTTCTCTCATTTGAACTCCCAGGGTTCGTTGCACTTCTCTCATGGTGTTTATTTTCATGCCTGTGTGTTGATTCTAACAAGAAAGGAAAGTGTGCCAAGCAATAAGGGATTAGAGATAAGTCCTAGATTCTAACTCAAGTTGTTCACAATTGCCTGGAAAAGTTTAGGATAAGTACACAGATGCTCTCAATATAGGATGATACACATTCTGATATATATTGTGTTAAGTCCAGAATACTGGAGAAGAAATAAGGAAGAAAACAAAATCCTCAGACTAGATGATTTCTGGAGGACTTCCTGAAGCAAATGGAATGAGTGGGAACTTAAAATTTGTATAGAAAACCACCAGGGCAAAAGGAAAGGGGGAATTCTAAGATTAGCTAGTGCACAGGCCATAGAGGTAGAGCAGTTAAAAAGCTGAGCTGGGTTGTGCTGCTCCAAAAGAATCGACTGTTTAATATTCAGGAATTTAAAGATCCAATTACTCAACTGTTGATAACTTGACATTAGCTGTGCTGGGAGTAATTATATCATGGATATAAGCAAATATTATAAATCAGGATTTTTGGTTTGTTTTCGGAAAGCAAGTTAACTAGGAGATCATGGTTGTGAGAGAATATGGATGATCCAGAGAATTGAAAGTAGTTTAACATTCTACTTTAGCCATTTGCACACCAAACCTGACCTGTGTACTAGATTGTAAGCCTCCTGAGGGAAGGAATGATGTTCATTGATCTTGATGACCTCTGGCTATGCCTCCAACAAAAGTAGGCAGGCTGTCACTTCAGGCCACCAACTGAATCTAGATTTGAGAAAAGTCACTTCAGATATGAAAATGTGCTTCTTAAGATTTTGGCTAAAGGCATTTGCCTTTTACTGCTTAAGTGTGCTTTTTCTCTTAATGAAAATAAGCATTTCTTGAAACAGTGGAGTGTAGCATCTGTTATCTGCTTGGAAAAAGGTTAGGGAATTATCTTAAAGTAATATTTATATAATAGGCTTAGTTTTTATTTCCATCTATTTAACAATTTTCTGATGATTCTTTTTTTTTGAAACATTGAGATTAAGAAATTGGTTGCTCAAATTAAGAAATGTTATGCCATTGAGAAAGGATATTTCAAAGGAACAGAAAATTCTATTATACTTGACTCAAATTTTCTGCTCATTCCATTATCCTCAACGTATCCAACCACTGGTCTGGCTGATTAAATGACCCTGTTTTCATGTCTGTTAAGCGGGTGAATAAATTATAAAATAATAACCAATATTTATCAAGCATTTGCTGGGTGCTGGATGCTATCCGAAATCTTTGCATAATTATCTCATTGAGTGCTCACAAGAACTAATTTTCTTTTTAGAAGAAGCAAACTGAGGCTAACAGGGTAGCTAGGTCTTAAACAGCTCTGTGATAATGAATAGCCAGATGACTGATGTGAATAAATGAATGGAATCTCTTTCACAGTTATATGAATATGAGCTAACCTGTTCCTGTTAAACTACAAATTCAAAGAATGGAGTAGCTCACTGAATTTTCTGATTAATTCATGCTTAAAAATAATTTTAAAAATTTATTTTCAAATTTTCTAAAGCAAAGCCATGCTTAATTTTTTTTTAAATAAAAGAGATTGATTATGATTACTGCAGCTTCTCCCCTCCTTCTCCACCCCCCTGGCAGTAATCCTAGGCTACCATCTACTTAAATGTAGATGGAGGAGATTTAGACGAATTTCTTAAAAACTTAGAGAATATGCTAGCTCTTTCAGCATATTTGTTTTGCAATTTTTTTCTCCTGAAATTTGAATAAAATATACCAGTTTCTTCACTATTCCAATTCACTGTGTTCTAGCTAATTAAATTTCTATTATATATTTTAATCTCTTAATATCATCGAGACCTAGAGTGTGGACTTTGTACCATTCACCTTGACTAGGTTAAGTCAGTGGCCCGGACTGGTGACAACTCATCTAAACTTACCTGAAATTTCTTCTCTGTATTTTCACTCCTAGAAGAACCCTTTGAATGACCTAATTCTCAACAGCAAGAAAAACTTACTTGTCTATTCTGCAGATGTTTTTTTTTTTTTTTTGCTTTAAAATATTTTTAAAAGTTGTCCTTGATGGCTCTGTTGGTTTATTCATCCAATTCCCACATATCTCCAGTTAAAATATGTTAATAGATTACACCCAGGAAATCATTCTAGTAAGTTTCCAGTATAGCTCTAAGTGCTATCTGTTTTGAAATTTCTTTAGCCAGTTAAGAAAGTCGAGAAAAACAAAAACAAAACAAAACAAAAAAACAGTTAATTGGGCAGGAGCAGAACAAACTGAGAGGAGGTGGGTGGATGAGGGATGGGTTAAATAGATGATGGGGATTAAAGGGGGCACTTGTGATGAGCACTGGGTGTTGTATGGAAGTGATGAATCATCAACTTGTTCACTTGAAACTAATACACTGTACATTAGCTGAAATTTAAGTAAAAATTTGAAAAGAAAACAAAAACAAGTATTCTTTCTTGATTACACTTAAAGTTCCCACTATAGTAGAGGATTGTGTTACTGGTCCCATATACTCTCTGTCCTCCTTGTGAAAGCTTTATTCATCCCTGTCCATCACCGTGTGATACCCAGTGCCTACAGTAGGGATGAGAGTATTTCCCACGTAACTGAAATCAAATGCCACCAGATGACTTACCTAGACAATGACAAGTAAGCAGAAGCCTTATGAGCCCCACAGTCTTGCTTAGCCCACTGGCAACAAGAAGACATACCCTAGAGAGCAGCTATCCTTTCAGCACAGACCCAGAGAGAAGAAACAGGTTTCCCCTGCTACCTGGAAGTAGAATATTCCTATGAAAACTTTTGTAAGCCAAAATGACAGAAGGGGAAGAAGCAAATGCCACTAGTTTGTATGGGGAAATATTTGAGCGTCCCCAGACCCCAGAAATAACCTCTCTTAGGTTTCCCTGATGCCTCAGGATACATCTTGCTAACGGATGCACAAAATAAAACAAGATAAAGCACAGATGCTCACAGACACAGTTCCACGGCTGTAATGGCTCGATGCGGAGATGTTGAGCCTAGTTCTAGGGAAGGAGTGTGGCAGGGTGGGGTGGGGCCCCCTCAGCTCGCTGGTGGGCTGCCTCATGCAGGCTCACTGCAAAACAAACACTAAATGCTGTTTTTGTTTTCTGCCTTTTTTTTTTTTCTTTTTTGGTAAAAGTGAAAATCCTCTTTGAATTTCTTTTAGCGAAAATAGGTACTAATGTAGGTCTTTTGTAAAGGCAAAATGGCAATCATATACTTTCGAAGAGTGGGGCACCCCTATACAGCTCTGAGAGAGACTGAGTGAGTAGCAATAGTCAGGGGTCTCCAGCATTTAACCTAAGCAATCACTAAACTGTTGTAAGCCTCTGAGATTTGAGTGTTCGGGTACCTCAGAGTAACCTAGAAAAGCTGACTTGTTTACTATGTAACGTGCCAAGAACATCCACATAAAATTACAGAGGTCTATTGCTTCTCTTTTTGTCATTTTCTGTCTATATCTGGTCACACTAAACCCAAACTGAAGTTCATCTTTTACATCCCCCATATGGACTTCTACTAAAAGGAACCTAGGGATGTTTTCTATCCTTAGGAATATGATCCTGGGGACCTGGCCTTAAACATTGCTTCTGTACTTCTTTTGCAGATTCTTTGCAAGTATGTTCTACATGTTTCCTCATGACAGTAGAATATATTCCACATTCCTGGGGATAAATGGAATAATTGTGAAGTCCTGAGGTTATAAACCTCCTCATGAGGCCTTCTCTTTTCCTTCTGAGAGAACTTATTGCACACCACTCCAAGAAAATAGCCATTCTTCCTTTTGTTCCTCATTTCCAGAACAGTTCCTTGGTAATATATGGGCTTTAATTTCATGAGTATAGACTTCTTGCTTCTACTGACTCTAGATCTAGTTACTGTATCTACTCCCTGAGATATTTGCCCCTTAAGACTATTTTCCTGTTTGGAAATTATAGCTATAAACTGATTAAGAAAACCACCCTCTCTTTTCTTAAAGATAGGCTTACTTATTACTTCAGAAACAATGTGATTACACAAAGATTAGTTAGATTAATCAATGCTTTACAAGGTTAGTGAGCTCTCCAAAATTAGATAGTGCTTTAGCTACTTCCTCATTTTGACCACTGCCAGGGTAATTCAACTGTTGTTTTGCCTTTTTTTTTCTACTAGGAAGATCCAATTCTTGCTACTAAATGTCACTACCACCCTCTTTGCTGCCCCAAGTTGTGAATGGGAAGGTTGATATTTTCCTTATTCTGTCCTGAAGGAATTGATAGTTATTGTGTCCAAAGAGTGGACCCTACTCCACAACCTCAGGGCTTTCCTTTGGTCATTAGAATCCCTCCTGCCCCTTTTCAGTTGTTAAACTGTCACAATCCTGGCAGAGAGGTCTCAAGCAGAATCAACACTATAGCTTATTAATGATATTCCATCTCCTGGCCTAGGATGGGGCACCACAGAGTCAACTGTGGCCTCCTGTGACAAATTTTGATCACCCTTGAACTTAAAAAAGGATCAGGAACTGCTAGGATAAAAACAAAGTGAGATCCCATTTCAGCCTCTGTCCCTGCCTCCCTGGCATTTCCCAAGCATCTGACCCAGGAGTTACTTTTTTCCTAGAGTCTTCTCACATATTTCTCTTCAAATATTAGTTGTACTTCAACTATAATTGCGGTCTCCTTCCAGGAGTCACTTGTAACACATTGCTAGAACAGGTTACATATATCAAGCTATATTATTTTTTGATATGAAGAATTGCTTAATTTTCAAGATAGGATTTTTTATTCATCTTTGATTTTATTTATTCTATGAACCTCACAACTTATGTTGGGAAATACCAGCAAAGCTGGATTTTGGAATCCTATTCTTTCACATATGGTACCAATATATCTTGGTGTTTGCCTTCATGCAACACAGCAACAGATGTCTAACATTTCTGGTTTTTAATAGGCCTCTGATCTTGGGAAGGTCCCTTTTTGGATTAGATGATGGTATGTTTTTAAAGCTATAGCTCATTTACAAGATTGTTTTTTACAAGTTTTATTTTAACTAATGATATAGATTCCACCCTTATTCTGAAATTTTTGTTGAATATACATAAGCTAGTATTGGTACAACTTGCCTCATTAATAACCTTAAAAGGAAAGATTAGCTTTAACTCTACATGGAAGTAAAATATTGTGACCTGTGGTCATGAGTCTTTAATTGATACCGCCTATTTTAACTTTTCACAGATGTCCTATTAGAACAGCTCCTTCACGGGCATTCTGACAGCTTTGCTGAAGTAGTTCTGGTTAAGAATCTGTAAAGGAGATAGTGGCAGCATAGGGAGGTTTTGTGGAAGAACTTGTTTAGTGAAAACTTGAATTCGATTTTCTCCATGAGAATCACAATGAAAATTATCACTGAAATATTTCTTTATCAGAGCATTTCAGACCTGGGTGAAAGGATCTAAATCATGCAGGGAAACTTTAGTTCATTTGTGGTCTGGAGGTTAGTCTGCAAGGACATCACGATTTGTATTAGTAAATGCTATAAGGAACTTGATGATAATTTACCTGATGATAATTTTACGCTGATTTTCTTTTTCTATAATTATATCATTAAAAACAATAAAAATGCTAACTGCACCAGGAGACTTTCTGATTAACAAATACAATATTCAAATCTGCGTTGTTTTATAAAGCTATTCAAAATGCCCAGCCTAGAAACCAAATGAACATACCCTTGAATTTCATCAGAATGATGCAATGATACAGGCTTACCAGCACTGGTAATTTCTAAATGAGAATGGATTGGGATATTTTTTAAGATGAAAAGAAATAATCAAAATAGTTTAAGGGAAAAACTAGCTTTGTGGAAAGATACTTTTTTAGACTGTTTATTCAGTGTTTCCTTTTTTCAGTTTTTAATTAGGTGGAAAAAACATTTAAATGTAACTGTTTTACACTTAACATTTCAATGCCGACTTTAAACATGAAATGGCTAGTTCAATAGAAGGATGAATTTTGGACATTGAGGAAAGGGTGTGAATGGGTGTATTTTCTACCATTTACCTCAAAACAGGAATTTTCTAGGAAAAGCAATATAATCATTTTTTTATTGTGGGAAATAAGAGTGAGGAGTGCAAGGTATTTGGATTTCTTTCAGGAGAAAAACCTGTTTAATCAAGGATCAAGGATCAAGCAGCTTCAAGCTAAAAGAATAGCCAGATTCAATCTGTTCTAATTTTTAGACCTCCTATCATCAACCAAGATTTTAAAAAATGAATTAAATAAGAATATAAGGGAGGTAATTATATCAATCTACTTTACCTTGGTGCAGAAGGCAATAAAATAACCTTGCAAAGTTTATATGTTGGTTTGTAAAATTCTATTTGCCTTTATTAACAAGTGCTTACGGCTAATTTCTCAGGCGAGATCATAATTTTATCCATTCCTCATGCTGCGCTTTCATCGTGGCTACATTCAGAGGCTGAGAAACCTTGTACTTGGGGATGCTTTGAGGGGGCTGCTGTTTTGATTGTTTTTGATCGAGTGCCTTAATTAGGTCATCCCCCCAAAAGTGTATTTTAATAACCTTTGTCATTACTGAACAAAAGGATTTTAAATTCTACCATAAAGACCTTTCTTTCATGTCAAACATCTGTTCTAAAACTTATCATGGCAATATAGTCACTGAATTGCATGAACAAATTTGATTAGCATCAACTTCTGGGAATGGTTTCTAGCTGATTGACCTGAGGACCTTATCTTTAAATATTGGCATTGTATGGATTAACCAAAATCCAAGAGAATGTCAGATATTAAGACACATAATTGCAGGTTAATTGGAAGATAAAGATACTTTAATCTAATGTTGAACTGGGGAAATATTGATGGTATTAACTTATTTGCCTTGCTGAGGGAAATAATCTTATTATCATAGGGAGGACTATGGTAGAATTGTTTTTGTGTAAATGGTTCTTTCCTGTAATAAACAATTTTGGGCTCTTGTGCTAAGTGGGGTTTTTTGTTGTTGCTTTTTTTAACTGGTGCTCCCAGCCACATAGTAATGAACTATATGAATAAAAAGAGATCTCAGATAAATTAGAATTTCTTAATTTTTAGGGAAACATAAAATAATGGTGCTTGTACAATGTAGTAGGTCCCTTTCTGTTCCATACTCGAGGAACATAGTATATATTACAATTTCTAAGAGCAAATTTATTGGCTCACAGATGGCAAACAGATCTAGGTTAGGGAAATGAGACATGAAGAGAAAACAGAAAATCTTGAAATATAGGGAAATAAGGGAAAGAAGTTCAATGTTTTAAACCTTTCACTAGGTTCTTTAGTTTTATTTGTATACTCCTTTAAAAAAGCCATTATCGGGATGCCTGGGTGGTTCAGCGGTTGAGCATCTGCCTTTGGCTCAGGGCATGATCCTGGAGTCCTGGGATCATGTCCCACATCGGGCTCCCTGCATGGAGCCTGCTTCTCTGCCTGTCTCTGCCTCTCTTTCTGTGTGTCTCTCATGAATAAATAAATAAAATCTTAAAAAAAAAAAAAAAGCCACTTTCTGTTTACCTGGGTGGCTCAGTCGGTTAAACATCTGCCCTCAGCTCAGGTCATGATCTCAGGGTCCTGGCAAAGAGCCCTACATCGGACTCCCTGCTTGTTGGGGGGCTGCTTCTCCCTTTCCCTTTGCCCCTCGCCCAGTTGCTCTCTCTCTCTCTCTCTTTCTCTTTCTTTCTCTCTCTCTCTCCCTCAAATAAATATTTTTAAAAACCCACTCTTCAAAGCTAACATTTTTACAAGGCTACTTGAAGGGGGTCGAGGGAGAGAGCATAGAGAGAAAATTAACTTTTTCTCCTAAGCACCTAATATATACTAGTCACTTTACAATTTTGAGTGGTAAGGGGAAGACTTCATCATCTCCATCTCCCACCTTTATCAGCTCTATCTCTTCCTTCACCTTTGGTAGCTTTCTCTATTGAGGCATAAGTGATGCAACAGAAGGAGAAGTATTGGAAGAAGTATTAAATAAACTCCTTGATAATGGCTTTAAGTGAAGGAGGTATTCTTTCTGAATTTTTGTAGATTTTCCTTATGATTATGGCTCTGACATAAACTAGTGATATGAATTTAGTCAAATATACCAACTTCTCTATATCTAATCTCCTATAAAATGGTGATGTTGAGGGGGGGATGGGCAGTAAGAGTTATTGCAATCAGTGGAGAGTGCTAGAAATTGGGAGGATGGATATATGTATTAGAACTAGCAACTCTCCAGGTAATTCTGGGGCATCAGTGATTTCTGAGGTACCAATGATTTTTGTATGACAATTGAGAAGGATAATTTCCTAGATTATCTCTGCTCTCAGTGCTAAAATAATAATTCTAGTTTTCATTTTGGTAATTTAAACTATTTCCACAAGGTTAATCATATCTGTTCAGTTTCAAGTTGCAATTTCTGTCAATCTCAAATCTGTGTCAAGACCTCCTTGGTAGGAGGTAGAAGAAGTTACAATGAGAATATTCTGGATTTGCAATACTTCAAAATTGGAAATTTGGGTAGCTGGAATCATTCTTAAATGCTAAAACGTACTGTTTAACTGTGTCATGCGTATCCTTTTCTGATGTGTCTCCATCATTTTTGAGGACTCCCTTGTTCTCTGATGCAGTAAGATATTTAGAATCATTTTGCACTTTGTCAGCACTAGAATCAGCCATTTTTCCAAAGGAGGGACTCTTTCCTTTAGTGAAGAATAACACTTAAAAACAAAGATTTAAGTACAATGGATACTCATTGCTCCCAATTACTTCTGGGTCTTTCAGTGGACAGAGCTAGGAAATACATGTACATACACTCACACACATGCACACATATCCACCTACATATCCTTCTTTCTCCGTATGTACCCACACACATCTGTATCAATTTCTACATCAATCTACATGGATAGTGAGTAGGTAAATGGCACATAAATAGATGAACAGAAAAATATAGAGAGATGTATATGGATAAATATATGTGCACATATACATGTATGTGGCCCAGTGTGTATATACACTTGTATTTCATAAATGTATATATATGTTAAGTTTGTGCATATCATGTAATCATGAGTTCATTGAGGTAATTTCAGTTCCAATCTAATTCCGCAGGGTTCATTCTAGCTTCTCTAGTTCCTTTTTACATTTGTAGTTCCCTTTTGGACAATGAGCAATCTGTCTTTCATTGTCCACAAAATATTTATTATTTTACTAAATCCTAGATTATATAGAATGTAACTTTAAAACTGTTTACTCATTCCTCCGTATGAAGAAAAATTACAATCAGAGTTCAACATTTGTTTACAATTCTTTTTGTCTTTAGTTTGAGGGCATACAATGCAAATGCTATTGCAAAAATACTTATGTCATCCTCTCCCTTTCAGTGTGGTCATGCTACTCAATTGAAATTGAGTTTGGTTCATTTGGTTCTGTTTATATTTCATTTTGAGGATTTTTACCCTCATCCTTTTCGATTATATTTTTTTGTTGTTGATTATACTTTGGATATAGTTCCATAAGTTAAAACCATACAAAAAAATATGTATCCTCTGAGAAGTATTTGTCATCTTTCCTCCATTTCTTCCATGTCAGTACAGCCCATTCCCAGCCATCCCATGTAGATAATCCATCTCCTTAATTTCTGATCTACCCTTCCTTTCTTCACATAGGAGCAGACGCAGGCATATTTTCTTATTTCACTTTTTTCATTATACATCTTTACTTGTAAGGTTATTTTTATTGCTTATAAGTGTCGTAAAATAAAGTAATATAGATATCCCTACCTCAGAAGTGACTACTCTCTCCTTCATTTTGCATTTATTCAGTTATGATTTTTACAATATGTATCACTAACCTAAACAATGTATTTTTGTGCAATTTATTTAAGCTAAAAATATGAAAATAGTTTACCCGTTTTTCCTACTTCTCTACCCTCCTGCCTCTGCCAACCAAACTGTTCTCTGTATCTAGGAGTTTCTCTATTATATTATATTGTAGTGTATTGATTAAGATTCCACATATAAGACAGATTATACAGTATTTGTCTTTTTCTTTCTGACTTATTTCATTTAGCATAATACACTCAAGTTCTATCACGTTGTCTCAAATGGTAAGACTTCAGCATTTTTAATGGCTGAATAATATTCCATGATGGGGTGTGTGTGGGGGGGTATCATTGATGGACATTTAGGTTCTTTCCATATATTGGCTATTGTAACAGGGGAATGCATATACAATATTAAATTGATGTTTTGGGTTTTTTTTCTTTTTTTGATGTTTTGTTTTCTTTGGATAAATACCCAGAACTAAAATTCTTAAATGATATGTTAGTTCAATTTTTAATTTTTTGAGGCACCTCCATACTCTTCTCCATTGTGGCTGCACCAATTTACATTCTCACCAACATTGAACAAGGGTTCTTTTTTCTTCACATCCTTACCAACCCTTATTTCCTTTTGATTTTAGCCATTCTGACAGGTGTGAAGTCATATCTCATAGAGCTTTTGATTTGTAATTCTCTGATGATTAGTGATGTAGAGCATCTCTTCAAGTCCCTGTCTCCTAGCTGTATGTATTCCTTACAGTAATGTTCATTCAGATCTTCTGCCTAATTTTAATTGGACTGTTTGTCTTTTGCTATTGAGTCATATACATTCTTTTGGTATATTAGATATTAGCCCCTGAGAGATACATGATTCATGAATATTTTCTCCTTCAGTACATTGTCATTTCATTTGTTGGTGGTTGCCTTTGCTGTGCAGAGGCTTTTTAGCTTGATGTAGTCCCATTTGTGTATTTTTGCCTTTTCACTTTTACTTTTGGTGTCAGATGAAGGAAAAATATTCTAAGTCTGATGTCAAGCTTACTGCCTATGCTTGCTTCTAGCAGTTTTATGGCTTTTAGGTCTTACCTTCAAATCTTCAATCCATTTTGAGTTCATTTCTTATATGTATATGGTGTAAAATGCTGTCCGCTTCTTTTTTTTTTTTTTTTTGCATATGGCTGCCCAGTTTTCCCAACACTACTATTTTTTTTTAATTTATTTTTTTATTGGTGTTCAATTTACTAACATACAGAATAACACCCAGTGCCCGTCACACAATCACTCCCACCCCCCGCCCTCCTCCCCTTCTACCACCCCTAGTTCGTTTCCCAGAGTTAGCAGTCTTTACGTTCTGTCTCCCTTTCTGATATTTCCCACACATTTCTTCTCCCTTCCCTTATTTTCCCTTTCACTATTATTTATATTCCCCAAATGAATGAGAACATATAATGTTTGTCCTTCTCCGACTGACTTACTTCACTCAGCATAATACCCTCCAGTTCCATCCACGTTGAAGCAAATGGTGGGTATTTGTCATTTCTAATAGCTGAGTAATATTCCATTGTATACATAAACCACATCTTCTTTATCCATTCATCTTTCGTTGGACACCGAGGCTCCTTCCACAGTTTGGCCAACACTACTATTGAAGAGACTATCCTTTCCCTGTTGATGTTCTTGGCTCCTTTGTCATAAGTTAATTGACCACATATGTGTGGTCTAATTCTGGGGTCGGTTCTGTTCCACTGATCTGTCTATTTTTATGCAAATATCACAATGTTTTGATTACAATGGCTTTGTAATATAGCTTGAAAACAGAGTGTGATGATTCTAACTACATCTTCTCAAGATTCCTTTGGTTATTCAAGGTCTTTTGCAGTTCCATACATATTTTGGATTTTTTTAAATTTCTGTAAAAAATGCCATTGGAATTTTGATAGGGATTGCATTGAGTATATAGATACCTTTGCGTAGGATAGACATTTTAAGTCTATTCTTTTATCCATAAGCATGGGTTATCTTTCCATGTATTTGTGTCTTCTTCAATATCTTCCATTAATGTCTTATAGTTTTAAATATGTAGTCTTTCAATTCCTTGATTAAATTTATTCCGAGGCATTTTTCTTTTTGATGCAATTATAAATAGGATTGTTTTCTTAACTTCTCTTTCTGATAATTCATTTTTGTTTTGAAATGCAATATACTTTTGTGCATTGATATTGTATCATGCAGTTTTATTGAATTTGTTTATTCTGACAGGTTTTGATGGAGTATTTAGAGTTTTCTATATATAATATGTAATCTGCAAATATTGACAGTTTTACTTTTTCTGTTCCAATTTGGATGCCTTTTATTTATTTTTCTTGCCTAATTGCTCTGGTTAGAATTTCCAATCTGTATTGAATACAAGTGATGAGAATTTAAAATCCTTGTCTTTTTACTGATCTCACAGGGGAAAAAAAAGCTTTTAGCTTTTCACCATTGAATATGATATTACATGTGGGCTTGTCATATATGGCCTTTATTATGTTTAGGTACATTTTCTCTATACCCACTTTGTTGAGAGTTTTTTTTTTCTTCATAAATATATGTTGATTTTTGTCAAAGGCTTTTTTTGCATCTATTGAGATGATGATGTTTTTTATCCTTCATTTTGTTAATGTGGCTTATTACATTGACTAATTTGTGGATATTAAAATACCTTTACATCCCTAGAATAAGCCCCAATTGATTGTGATGTTTGATGCCTTTTTTTAAAGATTTACTTATTTGAGAGAGATCAAGAGAGAGCAAGTAGGGGGAGGAGCAAAAAGAGGGAGAGAGAGAATCTCCAGCAGACTCCCCACTGAGCACAGAGCCTGATGTGGGGCTTGATCTCATCATCCTGAGATCATGCCTGAGCCAAAATCAAGAGTCAGATGCTTAATCGATTGTACCCCTGGCCCCCAATGTTTGATCCTTTTAATGTATTATTAAATTCAATTTACTAATATCTTACTGAGGGTTTTTACATTTATGTTCATCTGGGATATAGGTGTTTAATTTTCTTGTGGCTTCGTTGCCTGGTTTTAGCATCAGGGTAATTCTGAATTTGTAAAGTTAATTTTGAAAAGTTTGCTTTTCTATTTTTTGAAAGGTTTGGCATTCATTCTTCTTTCAATGTTGGGTAGAATTCATCAATGAAGCTCTCTGGTCTGGGGCTTTTGTTTGCAGAGAGGTTTTTGATTAGTGATTTAATCCACTTGTAATTTGTCTGTTGAAATATTCTTTTATTATGATATGGTTCAGCCATGGTAGGTTGTCTATTTCTAGCAATTTGTCCATTTCTTCTAGGTTGTCCAATTAATGTTTAATTGTTTATAGAAGTCTCATAATGCTTTGCATTTCTGTGCTATCAGTTATAACATTTCTTTTATTTCTCATATTAATCATTTGAGTTCTAGCTCTTTTTTCCTTGATGAGTCCAGCTAAAGGTTTCTCAATTTTGTTTCTTTTCAAAGAGCCAGTTCTTAGTTTCATTGATCTTTCCTATTATCTTCTTAGTTCCTTTCATTTACTTATGCCCTCATATTTGTTATTTCCTTAAAAACAAACAAACAACTAATTTTGGATCTCGTTTCTTCTTCTTTTTCTAGTTTCTTGAGGTATAAAATTAGGTTGTTTATATAAGAATTACTTGTTGAGGTAGACATGTATTGCAATGAACTTGCTTCTTAGAACTGCCTTTGCTATATTCCAAAATTCTTGTATGTTACCTTTCCATTTTTATTTGTATTATTGTGTTTAATTTCTTTTGTTTTCTTCTTTGATACATTGGTTGTTCAATAGCATGTGGTTTAATCTCACTTAAATATTTTATTTATTTATTTGACAGAGAGAAAGAGCACAAGTAGGCAGAGTAGCAGGCAGAGGTAGAAGGAGAAGCAGGCTCCCCACAGAGCAGAGAGCCTGATATAAGGCTCAATCCCAGGAGCCTGGGATCATGACCTAAGCCAAAGACAAATGCATAACCAACTGAGCCACCCAGGTGCTTCTAATCTCTACATTTTTGTAAATATTCAAGTTTTCTTCATGTAGTAAATTTCTATTTTCATGCTGTTGTGGTCAGAAAGCAAGTTTGATATGATTTCAGTCTCCTTAAAGTTATTAATACTTGTTTTGATCTATCTGGTGAAATGTTTCAAGTCCACTTGAGAAGAATATGTATTCTATTGCTTTTGGATGAAATATTCTGTAAATAACTATTAAGTCCACCTAGTGTAATATGTTAAGGCTAATGTTTCTACTATGTTTTTTTTAAAGATTTTATTTATTTATATTCGAGAGAGAGAGAGAGAGAGAGGCAGAGACACAGGCAGAGGGAGAAGCAGGCTCCATGAGGGGAGACTGACATGAGACTCGATCCTGGGTCTCCAGGATCAGGCCCTGGGCTGAAGGTGGTGCCAAACTGCTCAGCTACCTAGGCTGCCCATGTTTCTACTATGTTGTTTAAGGCTGATGTATTGATTTCTGGATCCATTGATGCCAGTGAGGTATTAAAATCCCCTACTATTATTGTATTCCTGTCTATTCTCCCTTTAGGTCTGTTACCATTTGCTTTGCATATTTAGGTGCTCCTATGTTGGGTGTGTAAATATTTTCAAATGCTATATATTATTTGATGACCTTTTTATTACTATGTAATATCCTTCTATATCTTTTATTACAGTCTTTTTTTTTTTTTTTAATCTATTTTGTCTGATGTAAGTATAGCTACTTCGGCTTTCTTTTGTTTTCATTTGCATAGATTTCTTTTTCCATCATTTCGTTTTGGGTCTGTGTATGTCCTTATATCTAAAGTGAGTCTTGTAAATGCTACATATAGATGGGTCTTTTTTTTTTTTTTTAATCCATTTGGCTACTCTAGCTTTTGATCAGGGAATTTAATCCATTTACACTTAGAGTCATTATAGATAGATATGTGCATATTGCCATTTTGTTAATTATATTACTTATTTTAAATTGTATTTGTTTACTTGTTGTGTTTATTTTTGCATAGGTTTACATTGTCTGAAATAGTACATCTATTCAATCTAAGATTGGTACCTATTAAAACAAATCCCCCCTACTAAGTCATCATATTTAGGAGCAAGGTCTTAATTTTGTCCCTTTACCCTTCCTCATAAATTTTAGTTTCCCCTCTCCCTGTCTCTCCCCACTTCCCCTTCTCTCTTTCGTAACACACATATACTCTGTTGGTATTTTGATTGTGACTATATCGAATTCATAAATCAATTTGGGCAGAACTGATATCTTCCCAATATAAGTGTTGTACTCTCAGAACATGATCTCTCTCTCCATTTTTGGAACTTCCTTCAATAAAGTTTATATTTTTCTTCATAGAGATTGCACATGTTTTGTAATATTTATTCTTATGTATTTTATATTGTTATTCTTTATAAATACTTGCTATTTTATAAATTGCACTTTTAATTCTTTGTAATTGTGAATGGAAATGAAAATAATTTGCTATCCAAAAATTTGTTGTATACATTTTAAATCTAATAAATCATATGTTGATTCCCTTGAGATTTCTATGTTAACAATGGAATTATCTGCAAATAATGTAAGTTTCCCCACTTTCCAACACTTAAGTCTTTTACACATTCTTTCTTTACTTTTGCATCGTTCAAGAACTGAAGAATAATACTGAACAGTGGTAGAGATACCTAGCACTCTTGACATGTTTCAAATATTAAAAGGAATTCTTTAACAGTGAAAACAATAATTTGCTGAACTTTAAAATAATAATGCAAAGCTTCATCAAAATCTTTTGCTAAATCAATTGAAATGGTTATTTTATTCTTTTAGTATTCTATTAGTGAATTATTTAAATAATTTTCTTACACTAAACCATGCAATCCTTGATCTATCCAGCTTTGTCATGGTATATTTTTATATGACAGAATTTGGTGTGCTAATATTTTGTTTAGTGGGTTTGCATCAAATTTCACAAGTGATTTTAGTCTGGAATCATCCCTTCAGGTAACATTTTATTCAGGCTTTGTATCAAGTTTATCTTAGTTTCATAAAACAGGTGGGAAGTTTTCCTTTTTTTCTCCATTCTGTACTTGTTTGTGTAAACTTAGACTTGTTTCTTTTATTAGGTAGACCTCAAAAACACATCTGGGCCTGGTGTTTGTTGGACTGTTTTGTAATGCAATCCAACTTTAGTAATCATTTAGACATATGCTAAGTTTGACATCAGTCTATGTATTTGGTTAGAAGCCACTATTTAGCTTCAACTTCTTCCTCAAACTTTGGAAGCCTAAATAGCCAAATGCTATTTGAGATTTCTGCCAATAAGTTTGTACATGATCAATATATAATTTCTACTACATCTAACAAGGCTAACACTATCTCTGTATAAACAAGTCAGATATTCAGATTTACTATTAAAATCCAAATTTTCATTTAGATAAGCATTCTACAGGTAATTTAGAATAAAATTCAAACACATGAGGAAATTTTCTTGTGAATTTGTAAAGAAGTGAGAAATCTTGTAGATTGAGGTGGAAATGTATATTTATTATTGCAAGATAAAAGGCTACAAAAATGGATGTTAAAAAATGGATGTTATGAAAGTTATTTAACATTCACAATCAATATAAATTTTCAAATAGTAAAATATTAATTGGCCTTAATATATTATGAGAAAACACATTAGCTACTGGAATAATTTAAGAATATGTTATCATTTTTGAGCCTACTGATGCCTTTAAAAACTTAAGTTTTAATATGAGGGAGAATAGATTTGGAAAGCTTTTTTGCTATAATTCCCATCTGGAACAAATGGATTATAAATATAATATCAATGTTATCAGGTAAAAATTTCACGAAGAAAACAAATTCCAATATCACATAAAATTTAATTCATAAGTCATACTGGAGGTATACATCCAAAATGTATAAAGAGAATGAAAAAAATAATAGAGAATTTTTCTTGCTAATCAAATGAGGACAAAAATGAAGTTGGCAATAACTTAAGATGATTCTTATAGTTTTTAGTTTATGAAGGCTAATGATGTAAAAAGTGCCTGTAAAAGTAACAGCTATGAATTCATAACCAACTATAATAGCTTTTTTAAAAAGATTTTTCCAAGTTTTTAATTCCAAGTACAAATTTACTACTAGAAAATATTTTATGAAAAACATTTTCCCCTATTATATTCAGCCAGCCATAAAGAAGTTTATTATATTATTAAATATGGCAGGTGAGAAACAGCAGATTTTGTATCACAACTATACAGTAGCATGGCTCCAGGAGAAATATAGCAACTGACAGTGAAAAGAATTACCATTCTTGTAGTCTAAACTTCCATAATTTGCTTTTTTTTGTTAAAGATTTTATTTATTTATTCATCAAGGACACAGAGAGAGACAGAGAGGCAGAGACACAGGCAGGAGGGAGAAGCAGGTTCCATGCAGGGAGCCTGATGTTGTGGGACTCAATCCTGGGACTCCAGGATCATGCCCTGGGCCAAAGGCAGGCACTAAACCGCTGAGCCACCAAGGGATCCCCAATTTGCTATTTTTAAAAAAGATACAATTGCTATCATAAACAAATATTTCAAATAAATTTTAATTTATTAAGTACTGTGTCTCAGAAATTCATTCTGTGATGATTTCATGTGGCTTTGACCTACCTCTGGTTAAATATTAATTTTAATACCTGGAAGTTTAGTGTTGGCCAAAATAGGTGTAATTCGGGGTTTAATTCTGTACAATTCTTCAGATTTTCTATTTCTTTAGTTATTCTGGCAAGGTATCCTAGAAATTAATTTCATCTATATTTTCAAGTGTACTACTATAAAGTTATTCTTAATATTCACTTATCTTTTAAATTCCTACATCACCTAGATTGTGTCTCCTTTTTTACTTTAAAATTGTTTGTTCTCTCTTTTTTTTTTTTACCAATCCACATGAAAATTTGTAGATTTCGTTACCCTACTAGAAAAACACAATTTTTGGTTTTGCTGTCTCTGTTACATGTTTATTTTCTTTTTAATTACTTTATGTTGTTTTCTTAAGTTTTTTTTTATTGAAGTATTACGTATATACTGTGAAGTGCAAAATCTTAAATATAAAGGTAAATGAACTTTACAAATGAATACATCTCTGTAAAACCACCATCCAGATCAAGATATAGAACATTTCAGAGAGTTCCGTTCCCTTGTGCCCCTCCCCACTTAATATCCTCAGAGGAAACTTTCCATCATTTTTATCACTACCAATTAGTTTTGTCTGCTCTTGAAATTCATGAAATGGAATCATACAGCATATAACCTTTTGTGTCTGATTTCTTTCAACCAACATCATCTATGAGATTCATCCATATTGTTGTGAGTAATGATACTTTGTTCTTTTTTCAATTGCTAACTACTGTTCCTTCTTTTAAATTTTCTCCAATGTGTTTCCTTTCCTGTTTAATTTAGGTGTTAGGTCATTGATGGAGTTTTATTCTTATTAGTTACAAGTTTTTTTGTTTATGGTCAAATAAGTGTGTTAAGATTTTCTTTATAGCTATGTTTGTGATCAGTTTTCATAAAAATTTTATATGTGCTTGAAAGAAATATTTATTTGCTACTGGTGTACACATACAAAAGTTTCTACATATGTATTAAGTCAAGTTTGTTCAAATCTTCTTTATTTATACTTGATTTGGGGGGAGTCTGCTTTATCCATTGATTACTAAGAAATGTATGTTATAATAGTACACTGAGATGGTGGACTTATCAGATTATCCCTGTAATTCTCTCAATTTTTACATTATATGTTTTCCTTTTTGTCATTTATTTCATAAAATTTATAATTGTATATTTTGGCTAGAATAAGCTATTATTTTTTATTGCTTTTGTCTTAAAGACTATTTTCTTTATATATAGCATAGCTAGAAAATATTTCCTTGGGTCGTTATGTGTCTTCTGTATTTTTTACACTTTTATATTCAAGCATTTTGTATCCTTATATTATAAATTTACATTTAGTAAATGCCATGTAGCTTTTATTTCATCCTGTTTGAAAATACTTTAAATGTTAATGTAGTCATATCTTATATCATTGATATTTTTAATTTATTTTGTGCTAATTGATCCACTGTTTTGTTTTGCATTTGTTTTTCTCATTCCTGCCTTCTTTTGGACAGTAATTTTTATCAGCCCACTGTTTTTATTCTTTAATTTCAGGGAAATGATTTATGTAATAAACTTTCTATATTTTAAGAACACATAAAATTTACTTATTTCCTGGGCAGTATAAAAGCTTTAGAATATTGCACCTCCACTCTTAACATTTTCTAATTTGTTATCAGTACTTTAATTCTCTCTCTCTCTCTGGTAACCACTCATCTGTATCCATGAGCTTGTTGTTTTGTTTTGTTTTTTAATGCATATAAGTGAAATCATATAGTATCTTTCTCTGCTTGACATTTAATTTAGCATAATGCCTTTAAAGTCCACCTATGTTGTCACAAATGGAAAAATTTCTTTTAAAAAAATAATTATTTATTTGAGAGAGAGAGAAATAGAATGCAAGTGGTGAGGAAGGGCAGATGGGGAGAGAGAATCCCAAGACTCCTTGCTAAGCATGGAGCCCCACATGGGGATTGATCTCACACCCATGAGATCATGACCTGAGCTGAAACCAAGAGTTGGACACTTAACCCACTGAGTCACCCAAGTGCCTTAAGGTTTCATTTTTTTACAGCCAAATAATATTCCATTGAGTGAAAATATACCACACTTTCTTTATCCATTCAACTACTTATGCACACATAGGTTGCTTTCATATTTTGGTATATAACACTGCAGTGAAAACGGGGGTGCATATATCTTTTCAAATTAGTGTTTTCTTTTCTCTGGATGAATACCCATAAGTACAATAGCAGAATTGTATGATAGTTTTATTTTTAGTTATGTAGGAACCTTAATACTGTTTTCTGTAGTGCCTGCACCATTTATATTTCCACAAAGTGTACACAAGAGTTAATTTGTCTCTACATCCTTGCCAACACATCTTATTTCTTGTCTTTTTTTTTATACTCACCAT